>NC_036860.1:78487028-78507902 GCF_002910315.2 Salvelinus sp. IW2-2015
GAAAGAGAAGAAGAGACTAGAGAGAGACCACAGGCATAGGAGGAAGATGAGAAGGAGAGAACAGCTGATAAGAGAACGACTATTGCGACATCGAAGACGATTAGCGATGCATTCACATCACAAAAGAGTTAATGGACCACTGAGCACGATGGTGCCCTGCCTAGATGTGGCTCTGTTTGTGACGTTATACGCTGTGAGCTATGTTGTTAGTGAATCGAGCAGTTGTCGCTTTTCTCAGACCGTTAAGTTACTGTGTTGCTATGTGATGAGTTTTGTTGATGAAGATTGCGTGGGTAGTGAGATGTGTAGTGTTATATTCTGCTTATAGAGAGTGACTCATTTGAAATTCATAGTGATAAAATAGAAGTGGATTAATCGACACTTCTGCTCATCTTTTCAATGCAGATTTACCATTTCCACACTATGTTTGATATATAATACCTCAGATACTTTATCTATTGTGTAGCTAAAACTGTTACTATCTATAAACTCAGGGGAGTCATCATCTCTTTTAGTATTATAATTTCTGAATATTTTCTATGGGATTTTGCCATTTAGGATATTGAGATAAGCTCAGTGCGTAACTATCCCTTTTGCCTCCTCCAAACTGACATAATGGTAGATAAATATTGATAAACAGAGCTTTTTTAATATACTCTTCTTCCTGATGTGTTTAAATGATGATTCACTTTGTAATTGCCATCAGACATTATTACTATCATATTTTAATATTTTCACATATCATTTGATCCTGTAAATCACTAATTATGCTTTTTTATATTTTTTTACACGTCATCAGTACTCGTTACATAACTCCTTAACAACTTGCTGTTTAATACATTTATTAATTTAGCTTATTATTTATATTTAACATAATACTGTATAATTGATTCACTAGTCATATATATCACTTTGTTTTTATATACTATCACATTTTCTTATCCTTTATCTAGAATCAGTGGTCTTACTGGTCCAGTCTAGTTTACAGTGTGGTTTGACCATGTCACATAACCGTAATTAAGCATCAAATGTTGTACAGCTCATAAACGATTCACAACAATATGAGAAGTATAATCAACTATATTCGACTCGCTCTGTTTCTTGTATTTCTGCTTATTTCAGCACACATGATGGTGCCATTGAATATTTAACACCATGAGTGGCGAGGCCAGCGGTTTTCCTCACTCCAGTCCTGGGACCCACCAAAAGGCGGTGTACGTCTTCTGGTTTCTAGCCCAGTGCACCTACAAGCTGATTCAAATAATACAAATTTATGAATGAGTTTATGATTAGCTCAAACACAGAGGCACGTGAGTTACTTAAGTTGTCTTATTAACCTCGGAAATATTCATTATATAGTTATATCTGTATCTATGTAAAAAATGGACCGCCTAGTTTAAACTTAAACCCTTTGTTGTCCTCCTCCAGTGAAGGGTATTCAGGCTGCCGAACACGCGCCAGTATTTATTATCACAAAAACAAATGTTTTAGGTTTAACAGTCGCCTCAAACAGCAACTCTCAAGGGTACACCATGGTGTAGCCGGAGGACAGCTACTTTTTTGTCCTCCTCTGGGTAAAATGACTTCAATACAACTAGAGGCTCAAATGGCTTTCTTCACCCCCTTCCCATAGAACTTACAAAGTAATAATGAATCAACTTCCGGACGATGTCCTCAAACCTATCAGAGCTCTTGCAGCATGAACGACATGTTGTCCAACTCCAATGAAAGTTCTGATATTTTTAATCTGTTTGAAAGCATCATAGAGATACAGCCAGCTAGCACGACTACTTATGTTGCATAACAATGCTCGTGAGTAAGCTTGACTACACATAAGAGAAAGACAATACTGAACAGTTTTGGAACAAACACATGTATTTATTTAAAAAATTAAGAGGAAGGAAGCAAGAGAGAGTGAGGAGCTCCTGCAACTCCTACTTTCCTTTTTGCTTTTTACTCTTTCACTTCCTTAGCCAGCACTAAATCAGCTAGCCTAGTTTAGTTACTCAAACAGACGTCTCAACAGAGAGGGATGGTGTGTTGTAGCTGGCTATGGCTTATCAGGCAGCACTGGATGTCTTACTTCCAAACCAATGGTAAGCTTTTTGGTTTATCATTATTGCCCGAGCGCACAGTGTGCCCCATCGTGTATATCTGCTAAACTGTAGCTGGGACTGGTACACTGTACTGGGCATGAGAGTGTACGCGTGTTCTTTACTCAACGCAATTAGTTTCCTCGGTAAGCTATATCTGACAATACGGTCTAAATATGGATAACAATGGAATGTAGGCTGTCGATGTACAGCGTTAGGCACTCACATAGGATAGAAGGTGTGGGCCTTTGGAAAAGGGTTTGTTCTCTCTGCTCACTTAGAAAGCTGATCATGTTGTGCACCTGAAGTCCACAAGTGAAGGGAAAAGGTGAGAGGAAGTATAGTGCAGAGATCGTACAATTTGTAAGTCGCCTCTGGATAAGACGTCTGCTAAAATGACTTAAATGTAAATGTAGAAGGAAATCCTACAATGGCAATGTGAGATATGCTGTTGTACGTTGTCTGCTTTAAAGTGAACTGTGTTTGAAATGTGATCAGAGTGTATTCCATCAAAAGTGGAGCCACATCCAGATGTCTGTTGAAAAAATGTTTCCATTAAATGAAAGCAAACAGAATGAAATGGGTTATAAACACACCTGAATTGGTGCCAAGAGAAACTCTTTGTTTGGAAGCTGTGGGACTATGATTACAAACATAATATCAGCTAGATATCAGCTAGATTGCAGGAGAATCGAGAGTGCTAGGTATTGTGTTGGCGTAATATCTGTTTGTCTCTCTCTCTCGGCTCTGAGGAACTATTACGAAGGATGGCCTCCCATCAAATGGTGACCATGAGTGTTTTCTTCTGGAGACCACCGCTTGTTTCTATGGTGAACAAAGTGTCGCTTCAAAACACAAGCCTGACCAGGAAGGAAAGAAGACAGGAAAACCATGGGCACCCTGACCACGCGACGCAGTGACTGGACTAAGTGGGAGAGGGAGGGAGAATGATGAAGAATCGAAGGAAGAGGAATGAGGACTGTGTCCCTACTTTAAAAGGAACAAGGATGCTCTGGGGTTGTGTCACCGCACTTGCAAGTACCTCTGGGACAGCCATCAGAATCCAGGACAGTAACACTAAGGAGCAGTATAGGAATTGAGTGTGTGAAAGTGTCAATAAAGTGGAAGAGAAGTCCTCCTCTATTTCCTCTCCCCCTCTCCCTCGGCCTGAGCTGTGAAACATGGAAATGACAATCTATCATCTAGACAACCTTGAGGGAATCTTTGCCCAGTGAACCTCCTCTGTGATGACCATGTTGTAGACAACTAAGGGGCTGACAATCTGTTGTTTATCATGTGTTTTAACTGTGTTATATGTATTTATGGTCCATGTGACTGACATGTTCGAGATGAAGAGTGTGACCCCTGGTGATGTCGCTGTGAGACTCACTGCCAGCCTGATGCCAAGTAGTGGTGCTTAGTATTGCACCAACCTATCGACTGGGGATAAATAGACGAGTGTCTATTTGTTTGTGAATTGTATTACAAATTGAATATTATGCGGGCATGTTCCCAGCAAGAACTATATTGGCACATCACCTGCCTGCTCACAAAACATTAGTCCTTTCTCCTTTTTTTACCTAAAGTGGTAACTACTAGTAAATTCAAAATCAAGATAGCTAAATATCCATTCGTATGACCACCTTAAAACAATTCATTGCCAGCTTAGTAGAGGTTCAGAAACCTAGTTGTCAGAGGGAGCAATGTCCAGTACCTAAGACACACAAAATCAAATCAAAAGTAGATATTTCACCATGCGCCGAATACCAAAAAGTGTAGACTCTACTGGGAGTGGAAAATAGTTACTGACAAGGCCCCCTTAACTAACGACATTGGCCAGGTTGTACTTTTTGTAAGTTATAATGGTTTCATTTTTATAAAGAATCGCTGTCAAAAAAACAGATCAAGACAATAAACATAACAATAACGAGCAGCAATAAACAAATTAATGACAGGATTCATTGCTTTTACAAAACACGCATCAGTCAGACACATATGGGACGAGGCAATAATCCCAAGATCGAGACAGACAGAGCTTACCGTTATATTGGCATGTCAGGGTTTCACTTGGTCCGTTGTCGGTGAAGAATCAGTGAGCTGAACACATTCTCTTTCACACGAAGAACACACTGGAAACGTCAGAGCAGCTTTGCCTTGGCCTTGTCCGATATGCTACTGACAGCTCACTTGGTCTGGTTGGTGTTTTATGCTAGCTATGTTGATAGATAACATGTTAGCTTAACTAACTTGCTCTAAGCTAACTATGGGGTCTTGCTCGTAAATTCGGCAGCATCATCGTAATTGTTCGACAGATCAAGTTCCATTCAGAGTAAGGCGTCGTATGGATTGCCGCCCAAGATACTTTGTTTAGGTGACCGCGAATAACGCAGCTACATGAGCTACAAGCTAGGAACTGAGATCCAACTATTCCCGGTCAAGTCAAACGCCAGTCTCACATATGTCCAAAATGAAACAACATTTTTTATGGGGTCGGGCCTGGTTTATTCTATACTGTATTTTTACATTTTCTACCTTCTATAGTTGTAAATATTTTCATTGGAGCGCTACGTAGCGCTGACATATGAAGGAGTCTGCGTCAGTAATGGTGTGAAAGATGTCGATGTAGCGGAGAAAGCTCCTAGTCTAGACACAACTGGTACCAAGATACTCCCCTTATCATCTGTTCTGGAACCTTCAGTAACGCAGCTATGAGGAGTGGATAGGGAATGGGTCACATTGTTGTCCTCTTGTAAACATCCTTGGCCCAATACTCAAATAAAGAAATGTAACTACAGATATGGTGACTTTTGACCATTTTCTATTTAGATACAGTATCATTCCCTTATAGTCGACAGCCGTTCATGCCATGTTACATTGACACTGGACTAGACTACTCTTTTAAAACGTGTCACCACCAGAAACTCAACACCTCTAGACTATCCCTGCTTCTACTAATACTTACAGTAGAACTAACTTCTTGTTTCTACACACATGACAGTACGTTGACCACTGATCTCAAGGACGCTCACCCCTTCACTTCACTCTGTAAGATACACTTCCTTGCACCCGATATCTGTAATATAGTCTTTTAGTTTTGATCGTTTTTAGGGCAACACTACATGACGTTCCTGTATCTTTTGTACTTGTTGGTTTATTTTGAACTGTGTTTTTTGGTTGTTACACGTGTTCGAGGTGCCTGTATTCTATAAAAGTGTCCAGGACTCCGGTCCGTATAAATTATGATCTAAAACGCGCTTAAACTGATCCAATCAGCTCTCCTAACTCTGATACACTTTCTGTGAAATATGGCTAGGGAGCTGTGTGTGGTTATCCAGTATAGTTACCCGGCAGATCTCCATTCATGAGGGTGCCATGTTCGACTTGTCTAAAGTATAATACAGAGGCAACTTAAAACTGTGGTGTGTGTGTGGTGTGTGTGTTGTGTGTGTGGTGTGTGTGTGTGTGTGTGTGTGTGTAGTGTGTGTGTGTGTGGTGTGTGGTGTGTGTGCGTGTGTGCGCCGTGTGGCACGTGCGCGTGTGTATACATGTTACTTTCCGACATATATATCTGATTGTGTAGATATACAGTCCACGACCAAGAAATCATTGCACCCTTGAGAAATACGGAGCTACTATTGTATGCTATCAAAAGAACTGGGAAGTAACAATTTGTACATGTTGCTTCAACATGAAGACTTCTAGCATGCTAATTTTAAGAGCTCTCAGAGAGACAAGGTGACAGTAACGAGCTACGAGTGATTGAGTTGATGCTTCGTAAATAGAGCTTTAGGAGTAGTTTTAACAAAGCACGAACGAGAGTGATGGTGTGCTTGTGGTCTAGGAGTTGTATTCAACATGAGACACAAGTGATGGTGGGCGTTTGTGCTTTAGGAGCCGTCGTTAGTATTAAGCATGTAGCCACTAGTGATGGTGGAGTCTGTGTTTAGGAAGTAGTATTAACATGAATCACAGTGGATGGTGGGTTGTGTGAAGGATGTGAGAACAGTGCAAGACAGCAAGTGTATGGTGGGTTGTGTTTAGCCTGAGTTAGTATTAACATGAGACACAGTGTGGTGTGGTTGTGTGTTTAGGAATGTTATTAACATGGAGAACTACCATGTGATGTGATGTGTTGTGTTTAGGAGTTGTATAACATGAGACACAGCACGCGGTGCGATTGTGTTTAGGAGTAGCTATTAACACATGAGCCACAGTGATGGTTGGGGTTGTGTTTAGGAGTAGTATTAACATGAGACCACAAAGTGATGGTGGGTTGTTCTTTAGGAATATGTATTAACATGAGACCGAGGTGATTGGTGGGTTTGATTTAGGATAGTAATTAACAAGAGACACAGTGATGTGGGTTGTGTTTAGGAGATATTACAATGAGATGTGTGATCGGTCTGGGTTGTGTTTAGGAAGTAGTAATTACCAATGAAGACACAGTGATGTTGGGTGTGTGTTTGAGGAGTAATATTATAGCAGAGACACAGTGGGCGATGGTGGGGTTGTGTAATAGGAGTAGTTAATTAACATGAGACACAGGGTATGGTGGGTTGGTATAGGAGTAGTACTGTTTAACAATGAGACCACGAGTGTTGGTGGGTTTTGTGTTTAGGAGTAGTACTTACCATGAGACAACCAGTGCGCGATGGGGGTTGTGTTTAGCGAGTAGTATTAACATTAGTACACCAAGTGATCGGTGGGTTGTGTTTAAGGAGTAGTATTAACATGAGACACAGCTGTATGTGTTGGTGTATAAGGAGTAGTATTCAACATGAGACACAGTGATGGTGGGTTGTCGTTTAGGAGTAGTATATAACATGAAGACCACAGTGATGGTGGTTGTGTTGAGGAGTAAGTATTAAACATGAGACACAAGTGATTGTTGGGCTTGTGTTTAGGAAATAGTATAAACAAGACACAGTGATGGTGGGTTGTGGTTTAAGGAGTAGTATTAAATGAGACACAGTGAATCGGTGGGTTTGTGTTTAGGAGTAGTAACTTAATATGAGAATTGTGATGGTTGGGTTGTGTTTAGGAGTAAGTACTTACCAATGCAGACACCAGTGACTGGGTTTGTGTTTTAGGACGTAGTTATTTAACATGCGAGACACACGTGATGGTGGGTTGTGTATAGAAGTCAGTATAACATGAGACACAGGTATGGTGGGTTTGTTTTACAGGAGTAGTATTAACCAATTGAGACCAGTGTTGGTGGGGTTGTTGTTTAGCGAGTAGTAATTAACCAATGAGACACAGTGGATGGTGGGCTTGTGTTTAGGAAGTAGTATTAACATTAGACAACAGTGATGGTGGTTGTGTTTAGGAGTAGTATTCAACATGAGAAACTCACAGTGATGGTGGGTTGTGTTTAGGAGTAGTATTAAAAATGAGACACAGTGATGGTGGGTTGTGTTTAAAGTAGTATTTACACATATGAAGACACAGTGAATGGTGGGTTGTGTTTACGGAGGTAGTATTAACATGAGACACAGTGATGGTGGGGTTGGTGTATAGGAAGTAGTATTAACAAGAGACTTAGTGATGGGTGGGTTGTGTTTAGGAGTAGTATACGCATGAGACACCAGTTGATGCTGGGTTGTGTTGGAGTAGTTTAAACAAAATGAGACATCACGTGATGTGGGTTGTGTATAGGAGTACTATATAACATGAGACACCAGGTTATAACGTGGGTGTTTATAGGAGTAGTATCTAACATGAGACACCAGTGTTTGCGTGGTGTGTTTAGGCGTATATTCAACATGAGAACCAGTGATGGAGTGGGTTGTGTTTAGGAGTAGTATTAAACATTAGACACAGTGAGGTGGGTTGTGTTTAGGAAGTAAGTTTATTAACATGAGACACAGTTGATGGGTGGGTTTGTGGTTTAGGAGTAGTATTAACATGAAGACAGCAAGTGGATGGTGGGTTGTGTTTAAAAGTAGTATTAACATGAAGAACAGGCGGAATGGTGGGGTTGTGTTTAGGCGAGTAGTATTCAACGAGGAGACACAGTGAATGGTGGGTTGTGTTAGGAGCCATATTAACTATAGAACAACAGTGATGGGTGGGGTTGTGTTTTAGGAGTAGTTATAACAAATGAGACCACAGTGATGGGGGTCTGTGTTTAATAAGTAGTGATTAATGAGAACAGTGATGAGTGGGTTTGTAGTTTAGGAGTAGTATAACATGGACACAACAGTGATGGTGGGTTGTGTATTAGAGTAGTAATTAACATGAGACGTGCACTGGTTGGGCTTGTGTTTGGAGTAGTATTAACATTAGACACAGTGATGGTAGGGATTCGTGGTTAGAGAGCAGTATCAACATGAGAATCAGTGATGGTGGGTCGCATTGGCTGTTTAGGACTAGTATTAACATTAGACACAGCGATGGTGGGTTGTGTTTAGGAAGTAGGCTATTAACAAGGAGACACAGTGATGGTGGGTTGTTGCGTTGTAGGGACTAGTATCTAACATGAGACACAGTTGATGGTGGGTTTGTGTTAAAACGTAGTATTAACATGACGAACACAGTGGATGGTGGGTCTTGTGTTTTAGGAGTAGTAAATTCAACATGAAAGACACAAGTGAATGGTGGGTTTTGTGTATAGAGTAGTATTAACAAGAGACTTTAGTGAGGTGGGTAACGTTGGTTAGGAGTAATATTAAACATGAGACTTAGTGATGGTGGGTTTGTGTTTATGAGTAGTATCTAACATGAGAAACAGTGACGGTGTGTTGGTGTTTGTTTTTTAGAGAGTAGTATTAACAATGAGACACAGTGGATGGTGGGTTCTTTGTTTAGGAAGTAAAGTATTAACATGAAGACACAGTGATGGTGCGGTTTCTGTTTAGGAGTAGCTATTCACATAGACACAGTGGACGGTGGGTTTTGTGTTTAAAAAGTAGTATTCAACATGAGAACACCGTGATGGTGGTTGTGTTTAGGAGTAGTAATTAACATGAGACACAGTGATTGGTGGGCTTGTGTATAGGATAGTTTAACAAAGAAACCTAGTTGATGGCGTGGGTAGTGTTTTTTACGGAGTAAGTACTTAACAGATTGAGACTGAGTTGCATTGTCGAGTGGGGTTTGTGTTATTATGGAAAGTAGTTTCAACATGAGACAGTGATGGTCGTGATTTTGTTTGTTTTTTCCAGGAGTAGTATTAACTGAGGCACAGGGAGAATGTGGGTCGTGTTTAGGAGTAGTATTAACATGAGACACCACGTGATGGTGGGTTTCGTTTAGGAGTAGTACTTCAAATAGAAATTGTGATGGTGGGGTATTGATGTTTTAAAGGAGTAAAGTATTTGCCATCGAGACAACAGTGATGGTGGTTTTGTGTTTAGAGAGTAGTAATTAGCATGAGACACAATGATGGTGGGTTTGTGTGATAGAGTAAGTATGTAACATCACTACACAGTGATGTGTGGGTTGTGTTATAAGGCGAGTAGTTATTAACATGAGTCACAGTGATGAGTGGGGTGTTGTATTAGGAGTGAGTATAGAACTGGACACAGTGAAGGTGGGGTTTGTGTTTTAAGGAGTAAGTATTATAGCATGAGACACATTGTGAATGGTGGGGATTGGTGTTTAGGAGTAGTATTAAACATGAGACACAGTGAGGGTGGTTAGTGTTTAGGAGTAGTTAGAACATAGACACAGTGATGGTGGTTGTTGTTTAGGAGTAGTTATTAACATGAGAACAGTGGATTGTGGGTTTGTGTTAGGAATAGTATAACAGAGACAACAGTGATGGTGGGATGTGTTTAGGAGTAGTATTAATCATGAGAATTGTGATGGTGGGTTGTGTTTAGGAGTAAGGTATTAACACGAGACACACCCAGTGATGCTGGGTTTGTGTTTTAGGAGTAGTTTAAATGGAGACCTGAATGTGGGTTTGTGTATAGGAGTAGTATTAACATGAGACACACGGTATGGTGGGTTTGTTTATAGAATATATTAAAAACATGAGACACAGTGTTTGGTGGTTTGTGTTTAGCGAGTTAGTAATTAACATGAGACACAGTGATGGTGGGTTGTGTTTAGGAAGAGTATAAACATTAGACAACAGTGATGGTGGTTGTGTTATAAGGAGTAGTAAATCAAAACATGAGACACAGTGATGGTGGGTTGTGTTTAGGAGTAGTATTTAACATTAGAGACACAGTGATGGTGGGTTGTGTTTAAAAGTAGTATTAACATGGAGACACAGCTGATGGTGGGTCTGTGTTTAGGAGTATGTATTAACATTGAGACACAGTATGGTGGGTTGTTGTAATAAGGAGTAGTAAATTAACACAAGAAGACTATAGTGGATGGTGGGTATGTGTTTAGGAGTACGTATTACCAAGAGACAAGTGATGCTGTTGGTTTTAGGAGTAGTTTAACATGAGACACAGTGATGGTGGGTTGTGTATAGGAGTAGTAATTAAACATGAGACACAGGTATGGTGGGTTGTTTATAGGAAATAGTATTAACATGCAGACACAGTGTATGGTGGAAATTGTGTTGTAGGGAGATAGTATTAACAATGAGCAGCAGTGATGTGGGTTGTGTTTAGGAAGTAGTAATTAAACATAGAACACAGTGATGGTGGGTTTGTGTTTAGGAGTATATTTAACATGAGACACAGTGATGGTGGGTTGTGTTTTAGGAAGTAGCACTTACCAAAACATGAGAACACATGTGATGGGTGGTTGTGTTTAAAGAGAGAGTTCTACTTAAAATGAGACATCAGTGATGGTGCGTATGTGCATTTAGGAGCTAGTAATTAATGGAAGTACAAAAGTGATGGTAGGGTATGTGTATAGGAGTAGCTCTTTAACAAGCAGACTTAGTGATGCGGGTTATAGTGTTTGGAGTATATTAACGATGAGACGTAGTGATGGTGAGGGTTGTGTTTATGAGTAGTATCAACACATAGAGACAGTAGATGGTGTGTTGTGTTTGTTCTAAGGTAGTAGTGATTAACATGAGACACAGTGACTGGTGGGTTGTGTTTAGGAAGTAGTATTAACATGAGAGCACAAGTGTGGTGGGGTTTTGTTTAAGGAGTAGTATTAACATGAGAATTGTGATGGTGGGTTGTATGTTTAGGAGTAGTATTCAACATGAGACAATGATGGTGAGGTTTGTATAGGAAGTAGTATTACATTGAGACACAGTGATGGTGGGTTTGTGTTTTAGGAGTAGTAATCTAACATGAGTCACAGTGATGTGGGCGTGTGTTTAGGAGTAAGTATAAACCCTGAGACACAGTGATGGTGGATTGTGTTTTAGGAGTAGTATTAACACTGAGACACAGTGGGATGGTGGGCTTGTGGTTTAGGAGTAAGTATTAACCATGAGAGCACAGTGATGGTGGGTTGTGGATTTAGCGAGTAGTTATTAACGAATGAGAAACAGTTGATAGGTGGGATTGTTTTAAAAGAGTATTTAACTTGAGACACAGTGCATGGTGGGGCTGTGGCTTTTAGGAGTAGTTTCAAACATGAGTCAACAGTGATGGTGGGAGTTTGTGTATTAGGAGTAGTATTAACAAGTAGACCTAGATGAATGGTGGAATGTGTTTAGGAGTAGTATTACATGAGACAACAGTGATGCTGGGTTGTGTATTTAAGCGAGAATAAGTAACAATGAGACACAGTGCACTGGTGGGTTGGGGTATGTATAGGAGTAAGTATTCAACATGAGACACAGGTATGAGTGGGTTTTGTTTAGGAAGTAGTATTAACATGGACACAAGTGTTGGGTGGGTTGTGTATTAGGAGTAGTATTAACATGAGACACAAGTGATGGTGGGTTGTTGTTTAAGGCAGTAGTATTAAATTAGACAACAGTGGATGGTGGGTTGTTTGTTTAGGAGTAGTATCTCAACATGAGACACAGTGATTGTGGGTTGTGTTTAGGAAGTAAGTATTAACATGAAGAACACAGTGATGGTGGGTTGTGTTTAAAAGTAGTATTTAACATGAGACAACAAGTGAGGTGGTTGTGTTTAAGAGGAGTAGTAAATTAACATGAGACACAGTGAATGTGGTTGTGTATAGGAGTAGTATTATACAAGAGACTTAGGATGGTGGGTTGTGTTTAGGCAGTAGTGATTAACATGAGATAGTGATGGTGGGTGGTTATAGTAGTAATTAACATGAGAACAGTGATGGTGTGGTTTGTGTTGTTTTTAGGAGTAGTTTAACATGAGACACAAGTGATGGTGGGTGTGTTTAAGGAGAGTAATAACAGAGACACCGTGATGGTGGGTTTTGTTAGGAGTATATTAACATGAAGAAATATGTGATGGGTGGGTTTGTGTTTAGGAGTAGTAATTGCCATGGACACAGTGATGGTGGGTGTGTTTAGGAGTAGTAATTAACAATGAGACATAATGATGGTGGGTTTGTATAGGAAGTACCACGTATATAACATGAACACAGTGGCATAGGTGGTTGTGTTTAGAGTAGTATTAAACATAAGACACAGTGATGGTGGGTTTTGTGTTTAGGAGTAGTATTAAACATGAGACACAGTGATGGTGGGTTTTCTTTGTTTTTTTGTTTTTTTTGGAGTAGTATTAACATGAGACACCGTGATGGTTTGGGTTCGTGTTTTAGGAGTAGTATTAACATGAGACAGTGATGGCAGGTTTTGTGTTTAGAGAGTAGTATTAACATGAAGACACAGTAGATGGTGGGTTGTGTTTTTAGGAGTAGTATTTAACATGAGACACAGTGATGGAGGGTTGTGTTTCAGGAGTAGTAATTAACATGAAAAATTGTGATGTGGGTTGTGTTTTAAGGAGTAGTATTAACATGAGAACACAGTGATAGGTGGGTTTGTGGTTTAGGGAGTAGGAAATTAAACATGAAGTCACAGTGAATGGTTGGGGTGTGTTTAGGAGTAGTAATAAACCTTGAGACAACAGTGATGGTGGGTTGTTGTTTAGGAGTAGTATTAACATGAGAACAGTGATGGTGGTTGGGTGTTTAGGAGTAGTATTAACATGAGACACAAGTCGATGGTGGGGTTGTGTTTAAGGATAGTATTAAATGAAACAGTGGATTGGGTGGGGTTGTGTTTCAGGAAAGTATGTATAACATGAGACACCATGATGGTGGGTTGTGTTAAAAATCCTACGACAGTCTAGAGAGTAACACCGACAGATCGCTTAACCACTTTACAACTAAGCACGCTGAAAATAAAGCAAGCCTTCTAGCAGAGTTTGCACACACTGTGCACCAAACCAACAGCCTCAACACAGGAGACAGAAGAGCTTTAATTTCCTCCTTCCTGACTGCTTGATGTGCTCTTAAAGTGGCAGTGCAACGGTGAAAGCTGAGTGTGCAAGAATTTCATCACAAGATTAGCACCTATATGGATAACCAAGGCTACATTACCACTTTATATATGGATAACAGGCTACATAGACTATCGGATAGCAATTAACTTATAGGATAACAGGCTACAATAGGACTATATAGTAAACAGGCATAAGCCCACAGTGCTACACTATCACTTGTATATATGGATAACAGGCTACATTGACTACTATAATGTAGATAATCAGGCTACAATTAGACTATCATAATGGATAACAGCCTTACATTAGACCTATATATAGTGAATAACAGGCCTACATTAGACTATATATGATAAACAGCTACATTAGACTATATATGGCATATAACACGCTACAATTAGACTATACATGATAACAGGCTACAGTTAGACTATATATGGATAACGGCCCATTAGACTATACTATGTGATACAGGCCTACATTTAACTATATAATGGAAAAACAGGCTATTAGACTATATAATGGAATAAACATGGCACATTTAAGACTATTATATGGATAACAGGCTACATTAGGACTAGTAATATGGATAACAGGCTACTTAGACTATATAATGTGATAACAGGGCACATTACATATAGTACTACTAACATTAGTATCTAACAACAGGGCATCATTGAGGACTAATCAACATCATGATAAAAACAGCGCTACATTAGACTGTCATATATAGGAATAAAACAGGCTACTCATTTAGCAATATATGGAACAGTATTATATATTAGATAACAGGCTAACCATTACTAGATACTATTATGGTATACAGGCTAAAATTAGAACTATTATATAGGATAACAGCTAGCATTTATCGACTATATATGAGGCGAGTAATCAAGGCATACATTAGACTATATGATATAGTGGCAATAATTAAGTGCTAAACGAAAAAGGCAACTTAGAATAATATCATTACAGCGTACTTAAACTACAATATGGAAAAGAGGCTACATTTCGACCTAATACAGTATATGGACAGCAGCAGTCAATACAGCAAGCGTCTATGGTGATGTGATACTGAATTCCTCTGCTAACTTAATACTACTACAAAGTACTGTACACAAGGGTCAACAGTGTAACATAATATGATATGGCATGTTGTACTACTACAGACAATTCATTGTGAAGTGGGCTGCTCATTTAACAGGCTATGGATGATGTCAAGGTGTCCGTATTTGTGGTGTGTGTGTTTGGCTGTGTGTGTGTGAGAGTCACTTGCTGTTTTAATCTTCCACAGCTTGGGGATGGAGCATACAATTAACCTGTGAATCAGTCTTTAAGGCTGGCTTTACAGCTGGGTGGACCGCTAGAGCAATTTGACCATTTAATCCTCCTAGATTGTGGGTTCTGCAGATAAAACAGCTTCACACAATCGATGTAGAAATATGTGTTTAACAGTTCTACACATCTGTTCAACTAGTGATTTGTGTTGTTGTTGATGATGGATGATGACTATTGTATATATTAGGAATTTGTCTAATTCTGATACCATGTGGATGTCTAACTGTGTTTTCAGTAGGAGTACTGGCTCAGGATGGCTGCTGAGTGTGACTTACACCACTCAGAGTATCTGTCTTAGGGGTCAACAGTGACACTTCCTGCTCTTACACATATCCCAGTGTATACAGTCAATAAACCTTACTGGTTCACTAATGGGGGACTGGTGTAGAACCTAAAAGATCTAGTCAGGACCCAGAGTATGCAGGTCGTCTGGAGTATCATGGGGTAAGAAGAAAGACTGCACCTGAAAATCACAGACCTGAGAGAGAGAGACTCAGCTACTACTGGTTCAGATTATAACAGATCAGGAAGGAGGAAATTTTCTGGAAGTCCTGGAGTCTCTGTCTGTCCCAGGTACAGTAACATTCAATATAGTTAAACTGTTGAATTCCATTTAGTTCAGGATAAATGCTTGGTTTGTATGTATGTCTGTATAACATAGGATTTCCTCCATCTTTGTATTTAGAGTGATAAGTCAGTGATAAAGGGATTTACAGTGATATTGTTTATTCTCCAGGTCTTTCAGGTGAAGGTGACGGTGGACGTCAGGATATCAGGATAAGACACTGACCTGTATCACCACCTGTACTCTGACTGACAACCCCACCTACATCTGGTACAAGAACGGACAACATCTAGATGAGAGCACCTCCCCCCAGTACAAAAGCTCAGTCTCCAGCAACTTTGAAGACAGCTACTCCTGTGCTGTAAAAGGCCATGAGGATCTCCGCTCTCCTGCAGTGTGTGAGTGTGAATCTAATATGGAATCTAATACAGCATGTATACAGAATGTTTGTACTACGTCCTTTTGGTCTCACTGTGTAATTCGATAGGGCTTGGCTTTTATGAAAATAACTGAAAATACTGTATAATGTACTTATGTGATTCCATTATGTTTTAGGTGTCCAGGGTCAGAGCTGCTACAGAGTGACTTACACCAAGAGGACAATCTGTGCCTGGAAGGGGTCATCAGTGAACATATCCTGTACTTATTTCAGTCTTTATAACATCACATCATCACTCTGGTTTAGTCCTAAACAGAGTGCCAGCTGGCGGGATGAGTTGATCCCTGAGAACCTAACCTCAGACCCAGGATATGCAGGTCGTGTGGAGTATGTTGGAGAGAAGGAGAGAGCGCTCCACCCTGAGAATCACAGATCTGAGAGAGGAGGACTCTGCTGAGTACAAGTTCATATTCACCACACAGACCTCAAGATGGGGATACAGTTTCCCTGGAACATCTCTGACTGTCACAGGTAACACTGGATCATGTTTATACATACAGGATCATATTTATACATACAGGATCATGTTTATACATACATTTCTATTTGATGTTTAATTATCTATTTTTTTAAATCCATAATACACTATTGGTTTAATTATGTTATTGTCATTGACTCTGTATTCAGACCTGCAGGTGAAGGTGACTCCTGCCACAGAGGCAGGGAAGAGGACACTGACCTKTAGCACCACCTGTACTCTGACTGACAACCCCACCTACATCTGGTACAAGAACGGACACAAAGTAAAGGAGGACACTTCCAGCCTGTACTCAGACTCCTTTAGTGATGCAGACAGTTACTCCTGTGCTGTAAAAGGCCATGAGGATCTCCACTCTCCTGCAGTGTGTAAGTGTGGACTTTTACATACAACATTTGTTTCAGGTTGTCAGACAATCATTATTTAATTTGCTGTGAATGTGACGTCCACTTCTGCTTTAGTTGCGTATTAATTTTATTAATTCCCCCTTTTGTTTTGGTTACATTTTAGGTTTTCTTGCTGAGGAACGTAACAGCATAAGTGTATACAGTAGATATTGTAATTAAGAACTTTATAAAGGTGTTATATTGTATTGTATTTCAGGTCAGAACTGTTGGAGTGTGACTTACACCCATCAGAAGATCTGTGCTTTAAAGGGGTCAACAGTGAACATATCCTGCTCTTACACATATCCCAGAAGTTATACAGTCAAAATAACCTTCTGGTTCACTAAATGGGGGACTGGTGTAGAACCTAAAGATCTAGKTCAGGWCCCAGAGTATGCAGGTCGTCTGGAGTATCATGGGGTTAAGAAGAAAGACTGYACCCTGAAAATCACAGACCTGAGAGAGAGAGACTCAGCTACATACAGGTTCAGATTATTAACAGATCAGGAAGGAGGGAAATATTCTGGAAGTCCTGGAGTCTCTCTGTCTGTCACAGGTACAGTTACATTCAATATAGTTAAACTGTTGAATTCCATTTAGTTCAGGATAAATGTCTTGGTTTGTATGTATGTCTGTATAACATAGGATTTCCTACATCTTTGTATTAGAGTGATAAGTCAGTGATAAAGGGATTTACAGTGATATTGTTTATTCTCCAGGTCTTCAGGTGAAGGTGACTGGTGGACATCAGGATAAGACACTGACCTGTATCACCACCTGTACTCTGACTGACAACCCCACCTACATCTGGTACAAGAACGGACAGTGCTTCACTTCACGTCCAAGATCTGGGTAAAATTTAAATGGATGTTCTGCTTCAGTCCAGGTTCTTCAGTCTTCTCGTTCAGTCCAGGATCTGTAATGGTTCTCTTTCCAGTTCCAGGTTCTGTGGTGCTTCCTCTTCAGGTCACAGGTTCTGTGGTGTTCTCTTCACGTCCAGAGATCTGTGATGGTTCTTCTTCAGTCCAGATCCTGTGGTGCTTACTCATTCAGTCCAGATCTTGGATGGTCTCATTCAGTGCCAGGTTCTTGGATGCTTCTCTTCAGTCCAGGATCTGTATGGTTCTCTCAGTCCAGTTTCTGTGGTGCTTCTCTTCAGTCCAGGTTCTTGGTGCTTCTCTTCCAGCCAGGATCTGTTGATGGTTTCTCTTCAGTCCAGGATCGTGTGATGGTTCTCTTTCAGTCCAGGTTCTGTGATGGTTCTCTTCAGGTCCAGATTCTGTGGTGCTTCTCTTCAGTCCAGATCTGTTGCATGGTTCTCTTCAGTCAGGATCATGTGATGTTCTTCTTCAGATCCAGGTTCTGTGGTGCCTTCTCTTCAGTCCAGGATCTGTCTGATTCTCTTCAGTGGAGATTTCCCCTCACATTCTGAAAGAAGACATACTTGAAGTAGCACTCCCACTAAACATTTTATACGCACAACACACAACAAGCACGCACGCACAGCCCGCACGCACGCACGCACGCCACGCACGCACGCACGCACACTTACTGCCAGGCCGTTGTGGGTCAATTAATACTTGTGAACCTGTCTTCATGTCAGAGGTTGTACGTATCACTTTAGATCAGGATGGACACTCTGTGGCCAGAAAGAGAGAGGAGAGAGGAAAGAGACAGAGAGAGAGAAAAAGTGAGAAGGAGTGGGAGACAAGGGAGAAGGAAAAGGGAGGAAGATGAGAGGGAGAGAACGATATAAGGAAGAGAGAGAGTGGAGAGAAGGAGAGAGAGAGGGTGAGAGAAAAGAGAGAGAGAGAAATGCATGAGTCACTATCTATAGATTGTATTGCTTATCTTTTTATGGGATTGGCCAATTCCAGATTTTATAACATTATAACGTTCTGCTTGTCTTAGTGACATTGCAATGCATTAAATATAATAATGAGTAATTGCAGAGTAAAAGAAAGATTGGAAACAGAAATCACTAAAAAATAATGATGACATGTGGTAATGCACATTCAGGGAAATGGATGAGTCAGGACGGTGGAGAACGGACCAAGGCGCAGCGTGATTGCATTCCACATCTTGTATTGGTAGTGAAACTTAAAATAAACACAAGAAACAAACAACGACGTGCAGTACTGAGCGTGCAAATGCACTCACTGCTCAAAAACAATATCCCACAAAGCAGGTGAGTAGGAAAGGGCTTCCTAATATGATCCCGCAGATTAGAGGCAACGATTACGCAGCTGCCTCTAGATTCGGGAAACCATACAAACCAAGGCACATAGAAAAATAATGACTAGACACCCCCCCAGGTCACGCTCTGACCTAAAACACCATAACAACCGAGGGGCTCTCTTTGATGGTCAGGGACGTGACAGGATGTTACACACTAAAAATAGTAGTGACTAGATATAATTTATTGTGGAAAACCAGACCATGCTAAATCAAGTATCAACTGCATCAGGTATATCCAAACTGTCTGAAAACCTCCAATGTACTTACATGTGACAGTGAGAGTCTCTTCAGCAGGAGGGGAGATCGCTCATCGGCCTTCTCAGGCACAGGAGTAATCTGCCTGTATCCTCACTGGCTGACTGAGAAAAGGCTATAACAGGAGGTGTTGCTGTTCTGTATAGGCGTCCAGTCGTGTATACCCAACTGTAGGCTGATGGGGTCCAGTGTACATTTGGTTCTACATGTTCAGTGTGACATTCTCCCCTCTGACACAGATTAGGAATCCGATCCTCAAACACAAACATCTAGGAGTAAACGAAAACAAATTCATTATTCTCCTCCCTATATATGTCATTTTATGTGAAAATGATTAATATTCGTTTTTTCCCGGTTACATAACACTACAGTGTCTGTATGACTGCCCTTTTAATAAAGGTAATTTAAGTCATTAATTTGATATATTTAGACTGGACAGTCAACTCTGTAAAATTTCCACTGTTTTCCAGGAATTCCTGGGTTCCATAGAATAAATAAAAACCGATTTAAAAAACACAACATTCTCATGAGCATACATAACAAAACAACACTCACATTACAGCTATCTAGATATGTGTCATAGATGTGAGATGAGTGACAATTACCTGTGACAGTCAGGGAGACACGTGAGCCAGAAAACTTTCTCCAGATGTTATGATCTGTAAACTTACCCATGCGAGGATCTCCTCTCTCAGGTCTGTGATTTCAGGGTCAGTCTTTCCTTCTTAATCCCCATGATACTCCATGACGCCTGCATACTCTGGGTCCTGAACTAGATCTCTTAGCTCTCCAGTCCCCATTTAGTGTAACCAGAAGTTTTTTGACTGATAACTTCTGGGATATGTGTAAGAGCAGGATATGTTCACTGTTTGACCCCTTATAAGGCACAGATCTTCTGATGGGTGTAAGTCACACTCCAACAGTTCTGACCTGAAAATACAATACAATATAACACCTTTATAAAGTTCTTAATTACAATATCTACTGTATACACTTATGCTGTTACGTTCCTCAGCAAGGAAAACCTAAAATGTACCAAACAAAAGGGGGAATTAATAAAATAGCACGTGCAAAACTAAAATCAGAATGGGTGGAAAGATCCTCAGCTGTCCAGAAGATAATTTGATTCCTGATCAACCAAACAACGGAACCAAAAAGACATTGGCGCCACAAGATTGCCCAAGAAGAGGCAAACAAAATAAAAACGTCCCACATGCCGCAGCAGTGTAACAACAATACTGACTAACGATGATGCCAATCAGGGCACCCCCACCTCCAAATATAAATGAAAAAAAATCATCAACAAGTTTAAATCAAATTGCTGTGAAAGTAACCAGGAAGTGACCCTATCCCCTCAGCTTGTAGGTTTTTAAACTTTGGTGAAAATTCATGGGTCTCAGTAGCTTCAAAAAAAAGTAGTGCCATCCAAAACGTAATGAAAGGTATCTGGATTAGAAGTAAATTCATCCATTGACTGCATTTTCATGAATTTGATTAAATCTTGAAAGCTCGTTCAACACTGCGAGGCCAAAAGCATTACGCTTACTAAACAGCAGAAGTGGACGTCTCACATTCAACAGCAAAGTTAAATTAATGATTGTCTGACAACCTGAAAACAAATTTAATATGCTTTTAAAAAGTCCACCACTCTACACAGCTGCAGGAGAGTGAGATCCTCATGGTTTTTACAGCACAGGAGTAACTGTCTGCATCACTAAAGTAGTCTGGGTACAGGCTTGAAGTGCCTATTTAACTTGTTGTATGTTCCGGGTC
>NC_036860.1:78507927-78509073 GCF_002910315.2 Salvelinus sp. IW2-2015
TCTCTCTCTCTCTCTTATCTCTCTTATCTCTCTCTTATCTCTCTCTCTCTCTCTATCTCTCTCTTTTTCTATCCAATAGTAATAATAATATGCATATTGTACGAGCAAGAATTGAGTACGAGGCCGTTTAAATTGGGCACGATTTTCCCCCAAAGTGTAAATAGCGCCCTCTATCCTCAACAGGTTAAGACAATGAGCTTTAACTGTTGAGTAAATGCTGGAATTTAGATATTTCTCCTAATGATAAATACAGTATGTGCACTATCGTTCAAAAGTTTGGGGTCACTTAAAATGTCCTTGTTTTTGAAAGAAAAGCAAAAAGAATTGTCCATTAAAATAGCATCTAATTGATCAGACATGCAGTGTAGACATTGTTAATGTTGTAAATTACTGTTCTACCTGGAAATGGCAGATGTTTTACGGAATATCTACAAAGGCGTACAAAGGCCAATTATCAGCAACCATCACTCCTGTGTTACAATGGCACGTTGTGTTAGCTAATCCAAGTTTATAATTTTTAAAGGCTAATTGATCATTAGAAAACCACATTGCAATTATGTAAGCACAGCTGAAAACTGTTGTGCTCGCAGATTAAAGAAGCAATGAAACTGGCCTTCTTTAGACTAGTTGAGTATCTGGAGCATGAGCATTTGTGGGTTCGATTACAGGCTCAAAATGTCAATTTATATGTTTACTATCTATAGATTGTATTGCTTATCTTTTTTATGGGATTTTGCCAATTCCAGATTTTTATAACATATAACGTTCTGGCTTGTCTTAGTGACACAAAAAATAATTATATTGACAAGAGCTTTTAAATATGTGTATCTCTCGAGTTGCTCCTGATGTGTTAAAATATGTTTTAATTTGTATTGCTGTCAGTCATTATTGGTCGTTTTATATTTTATATTATGTAGTACCATATTGTTCAGTGTCATGATATTGCTTGTTTTATTATCAAATTATTAATAATTACATATTTTAGATACATTGAATACAGTATAAGCATCATGTTATAAATAAGCTCAAAGGTAGACAGTAAATAAACAACAAATAAATGGGATATTTCATTAATTTACATTAAATCAGAACTATTTCCATTCTGCTCTTGTATTTCTGCCTATTGGACACATGATGGTGCCATTG
>NC_036860.1:78512644-78516510 GCF_002910315.2 Salvelinus sp. IW2-2015
TGTCTTGATGAGGTCGTGCCAACACAGGACTTAGCGTTGTTGAGCGTGTACACTTTCGCCTGCTTACATATGGAGAGCATGCAGGGCTGCGGACGGTCGTAGTGAAGGGAAGATCAAGGGTGCCGGCATGCGTAAGCACCTCAGCCTCTGTTTAGTTTACTCAAGACAGAACCGTTCTCAAAACGTGAGAGGGAATGGATGGTAGTAGCCTAAGGCTGCAGTGGCTATGAGCTTCTCCCAGCACTGGCCTTTACTTCCATCCAGATAATTTTCGGTTTTTATCTAGCAGGTTTTTTGCGACCTTGGCGCCTACCGCGCAGATTCCCTGGGTTAACGCTTTGCCTTCTTCACGGCCGTATCGGGGTGGACTAGGTAAACTGTAATGCATGGGATTGTAGACTGTATTACTAACAGAATATGTTCTTGATAAGGAGAATCTGGTTATCAGACACCAAAACCACCATTGCTTAAAATTAACTATGGTAACATTAACTCGATGAGGGCCATGATGTGTGCGCTTTTAGCGTATGATTGAAGTTGGTTGAAAGGTTTTTTCCCTGTCACGAAGGTGTGTGTGTCTTTGTAGTGCATGCAGTCCACAATGTAAGGGAAAAGGAGTGAGAGAGTATAGTGCGAGATGTAAGAGAGAAATTCTACAAATGTGCCAATGTATCACGCTGTTTGTATGTGTCTGCTTCTGAAAATGAACTGTGTTTGAATATGATCAAAGGGTAAGTTGTATCTTATCTCCCCACCCGATTATGTTGAAAACTATTTTAAATGAAAGCAAATGGAATGAAATGGGATCCGAACATACTGATTGTCCAGAGAAACTCTTGTTTGACACTGTCGGACGATGTTACCATCCTAGATCAGCCTGAATGCCAGGCCCAGAGGCGGGGGGGCCGCAGCACAGGCAACCGCAAGGGGCGGGGGCACAGGGGCTGTGTGCAAAGCGAGCTAATTGGGAATGTGTACACGTCATCTGTTCACTTGATTTACTCAAATGTTTCTCTCGACCCTGTCGGCACCTACGTTGTAAACTTTCATTCTATTCTAGGTTGTAACAACCTCATGCATGGCTATAGGGAACACTAGAGTATCATGACGAGGTAGTAGATTAAATATATCCATGTTACATTGAGTGGGTGAATGGAATATGAATGACAGTCATCCAAATATCGTGTCGCTAGCAAATAAGGCATCGTGCAGTGATGTCCTCACATTTAAAGTGTGTCTGTCTGTCTGTCTTTTTTTTGACTCTCATTCCCCAATCATCGAAAAGACAGAGTGAGCACTACCGACCACCATCAGGGGGCATCAGGATAATGATCAGATCCTGCACTTACATACACACACAAGCCGTCGGGCGGAATGAGTATAGTACGGACTGACACTACCGACCCCACCCGGGTGTATCGTAAGCTTCAGACTGAGTCCAACCCACCACAGGGGACTTGTATGACAGACCGCACTACCAGACCCCCACACAGGAGCATTAGGCCTTTAGTTTAGGCAGAGGATTGATTTCTGATTTAACACACACTACAACAATAATAAATAATGCTGTACATCTTAACATTGATTTCTGTTTTGAGTTAGTACATGTTTACTTGAGTGGTGGACTCTCTCCCGTTCTCCGAGTGGCGGACCGTCTCCCTCCCCCTCAGGATCATGGTGAATCTCTCCTCCTATGGACTCCAGTGGGGACCTTCTCCTCCCACCTCAGGACTTCGTGGTGGATTCTCTCCTCCCTCTGGACTCCAGTGGTGGACCTCTCCTCCCCTCAGGACTCCAGTGGTGGACCTCTCCTCCCCTCAATACTCCAGTGGTGGACCTCTCCTCCTCTATGGACTCCAGTGGGTGAGTATGTTTAAATGTGGTTATTCCACAGTTTACATTTCTACAGTTATAGGTTCTATAGGCTGTCTCAAATAGCACCCTGTTCCTATATTCCTTGTATTTTGACTTTGGCCACCTCCCTCCCTTTCTCTCCTCCTTCTAAATTCTGTGCTGTAGGTGAGGGGAGATAGAATTAGAATGTAGAACTCCGATACTCTCTATGTTCTCTACTGTAAATGTGGGGAGATAGAGAGTATCAGAGTTCTACATTCTAGATCTAGGTTATGTACTGTTGGTGTGGGGAGATAGAGAGTATCAGAGTTCTACATTCTAGATCTAGGTTATGTACTGTTAGTGTGGGGAGATAGAGAGTATCAGAGTTCTACATTCTAGGTCTAGGTTATGTACTGTAGGTGTGGGGAAAGAGAGAGTATCAGAGTTCTACATTCTAGATCTAGGTTATGTACTGTAGGTGTGGGGAGAGAGAGAGTATCATAGTTCTACATTCTAATTCCTTACTCTGTACTGTAGATGAGAGGAGATAGAGAGTATCAGAGTTGTACATTCTAGATCTAGGTTATGTACTGTTGGTGTGGGGAGAAAGAGAGTATCAGAGTTCTACAAGAGAGATTATGTGCCTCTTTCACCTTCAATAATCCCAACATGTCCACTTGCACCTTGGAGAGGCTAAAGGTGAGAGGTGGGATGAAACATAATGCTGTCATATGCATTTAACTATGTGAGATGTGCTTAATTTTTTTTAGCTTGAACTTAAGGAGTTTGTACTCTTGGGACCATGCTATTGCTTCAATTGTACTTTTGGGACTATGCCATTGGTTCCATTGTACGCTTAGGACTACGTGATTGGTTATATTGTACTTTTAGGACTATGCTATTGGTTCCATTGCACTTTTAGGATAATCTTTATTTAACCTTTATTTAACCAGGCAAGTCAATTAAGAACACATTCTTATTTACAATGGCGGCCTGGCGAGAGGCAAAACGTCTCCTGTGGGAACGGGGGCTTAAAAAAGGCAATGCAAACTAGTGACATGGACTGACAACTAGAAACAGCTACATGTCTCAATAACCTGTTCATCTATTTGTCCTTTGAACTCCTCCAAGGAAAGACATTCCAAGATCAATGGGCTGAATAATGAAAGGACTTTTTCCCATGTTTGGTTCTAATATTCGATAGTGTTAGCATTAAACAAGATTGAGATGTGAGTTTGTATGTGTTCTCATTTCCTGCTAGAAGAGAGGATATATAACATGGCAGTTTTCCTTATTAAATGGTCTTCTGAATAAGAATGTACCAGGGTTTGAGCCTGCGTGTTGCTACTGATGTCCACCTGACAGCACTGTAGAGATCACAATGGTGAGTTAGACGTCTCTGCATGATACACAGAGTCAAGAGCCTTCAGTGTAGAGCTTGAGTCTTGCACATAAATAGTATCATCATTGTCCAACACAGAGAGAAAAGTACAACGATTCAACTCCTTTCTGCTGGTTATAAAATACAATGCAACGTTATACTTTTAATTGTACTTTTGTGACAATGCTATTAGTTCCATTGTTCTTTTGGGATGGTGCTATTGGTTCAATTGTATGTATTTGGACTGCGCCTGCAGTTTGTGCTCCTGTCCAGGGGGTGGAGCTGGAGAGCACCAGGCTGGTGATCAGGTACCCAGACAGCTAGACAGAGAACCACTACCAACCCCACAGGCCTCATCACCTCCTCAGCCTCCCAGTACGCCTCCACAGGGTAAGGACATCCGTCTGTCATTCAAAACATCATTATGAGTTATTCTAAAGTGTTACCAGCCCATTTGTAGTCCTCTGGCACAGACCACAGATCCCAGACAGAACACTAGACATATAKAATGAGTGTGTGAAGTGTCAATCAAAGTGAAGAGGAGTGCACCTCTGATTTCCTTCCCCCTCTCCCTCGGCCTGAGCTGTGAAACATGGAAATTACATCATCATTAGAACTTGAAGGGATCTTTGCCCAGGGAGCCGCCTCT
>NC_036860.1:78517025-78625390 GCF_002910315.2 Salvelinus sp. IW2-2015
TTCCTTCTATCCAGCATGCGTCATATCGAGAGGAGTGATATAGTGGTTCTCCTACCAGCATGGCTCATGAAGAGCGGAGCAATATGAGTGGTCTCTCCTATCCAGCATGGCTCAAGAAGAGGGAGTAATATAGTGTTGCTCTCTATCCAGCTGGCTCATGAAGAGGGAGTAATATAGTGGGTTCTTATCCGCATGGCTATGAGAGGAGTGGATATAGTGGTCTCTCTATCGCGCATTGGCTTAAGAAGAGGAGTAATATAGCTGTACTCTCTATCCAGTCATGGCATGAAGAGGAGTAATAGTGGTTCTCTATCATGCATGGTTCATGAAGAGTAGGTATATAGTGGTGTCTCTATCCAGATGGCTCATGAGAGGGAGTAATGGTGTGGTCTTATCCAGGTTGCTCAATAGAGGGAGTAATAAGTGGTCTCTTCTATCCAGCACATGGCTCATGAAGAGGGAGTATAAATAGTGGTCATCTCTACTCCAGATTGTTCATGAAGAGGAGTAATATAGGGTCTCTGTCCAGCATGGCTGCTCATGAAGAGGGAGTACCTATATGGGGGTCCTCTATCCAGCATGGCTCATGAAAGGGAGTAATATAGTGGTCTCTATCCAGCAATGCATTCATGCAAGAGTGGAGTAATGTGTGGTCTCTTAGTCCAGCGTGCTCATCGAGAGGATTAATATAGTGGTCTTCTATTCCAGCATTGTTCATTGAAGAGGAGTAATATAGTGGAGTCTGCTTCAGCAACTGGCGCATGAAGAGGAGTAATGATTAGTGTTCCTATCCAGCATGGCTCATGAAGAGGGAGTAATCTAGTGGTCTCTCTGATCCAGATGCTCATGAGAGAGGGAGTTGTGGTGGTTCTATCAAGCATTGTTTCATCGAAGCAGGGCAGTAATATAGTGGTTCTCTATCCCAGCATTGCTCATGAAATGGTTCCAGGAAGCCAATGAAAGGTTGGGATCACTCACTGCACAGGCCGTCAAGCCCTTCTCTGTCCATTACTTCCAATGGTGGAACCAGTTTCCACGATGCTAGGACAGCAGAGTCCCTTTATTATATTATTTGTATTTCCTACTAGCAACTAACTTGTCTGATGAACTTCGAAGGGGATCCATAGGTCTCTTGCAGTGTGGAGCTAATGAGACATCTGCAATCTATTTGGCTCATACTCTATTTCAAATTAAACGGTTAATGCCAGCAGGTTCAGGGGAAAGAAAAAGAACCCAAACGTGTTCTATTCGACAAAGGCTGAGATCTTGATCTCAGCTGTAATTTATCTGAGTTACTACAAAGCTTTCTCTCCATAAAATTGTCTATAGAAGTGTGTCCACGAAGCACTCTGAATGATATAGGCTTTTTTTATGTACAGTATAGGCATTTTTATTCAGATTCATAAGGAGCAGCCATTTTAGCAAGGCTGGATTAATTAATATTCCCTAAGTGGAATGGAGTGTCACGGCTGTCATTGTCCGTTGCTCTCTCCTCAAGAGGAGGAGCATGGTGACGACAAGATGCGGAGTAGGAGGTATTCATGATTTTATGGCAAACAACAACACTACAAATAAACAAACAACAAACTTGACTAACCTGCAACAGTCGCTGTGTGGCCAAACGTAAACACAAGGAAACAAACACCACACAAAACACCAGTGCAACCTGGCTGCTTAGTGATGACCTCACATCTAGACAAACGTACAACATCCTGTCTCTAATTGAGAATCAGACCAGGTCCGAGACACAAACACCCAACATTAAATACATAACATAGACTGGCCCACTCCAACTCACTGCACCTGTACCAATAAAGACATACAAACAAGAGAAAACAGGTAGGAACGTGACATAACCCCCCTTAAGGTAGAACTCCGGGCGCACCAGCACAAAGTCTAGGGAAGGGTCTGGGTGGGGCATCTGACCACGGTGGTGGCTCAGGCTCTGGGCGAGGTCCCACCCACCATAGTCACTCCCCGCTTCCGTAATTCCCCCCCATGACCACTCTCAACTCAATCCCTAAATGAAGGGGCAGCATCGGGATATAGGGCCAGCACCGGGATAAGGCAGCAGCGGAAGGGGCGCAGCTCCGGGATAAGGGCAGGCAGCTCCGGGATAAGGGGCAGCTCGGACTGAGTGGCAGTCATTGACTTGGAGGGCAAGCTCATTGACTGGAGGGCAGCTCATGAACTGGAGGGCAGCTCATGACTGGAGGGCAGCTCATGACTGGGAGGCAGCATCATGACTGAGGGCAGCTCATGACTGACGGCAGCTCTGACTGTAGGGCAAGCTCATGACCGTAGGCGCTGCATGACTGTCTGGCGCTCTGGCAGCTCCTGACTGGCTGGCGTCTCTGGCGAGCTCCTGACTGGCTGCGTCTCTGGCAGCTCCTGACTGGCTGGCGTCTCTGGCAGCTCCTGACTGACGGACGGCTCTATGCGGCTCCTGACTGACGGATGCTGAGATGGCACTTGGCAGAACGGATGGGCTCAGATATTGCTGGGCAGATGGATGGCTCAGACGGCGTTGGGCAGTACGGATGTGCTTCAGAAGCGGCGTGGGCAGACGAGGTGGTCAGACGGCGCTTGGGCAGACAGATGGCTCAGACGGCGTTGGGCAGACGTGGCCAGACGGCTGTTGGGCAGAGGATGGCTCAGTACGGCGTTGGGCAGGCAACAGATGGCTCAGACGGGCGTGGTGGCCAGACGGATGGCTCAGACGGCGTTGGGTCAGCAGATGGCTCAGACGGGTTGGGCAGCGGCAGTTCAGGCACCGCTGGGGCAGTGACGGGCAGTTCAGGCAGCCGCTGGAGACGGCAGTTTCAGGCACCGCTGGTCAGACGGCAAGACTCTGGCGGCTGAGACGCACAATAGGCTGATGCGTGGTGCCGGAACTGGAGGTACCGGGCTGAGGGCACTGCACCTCAGGGCGAGTGCGGGGAGGAGGAACAGGGCTTGGAGAGTGCACTGGAGCCTGGTGCGTGGTGTAGGCACTGGTGGTACGGGCTGGGGCGGGAAGGTGGCGCCGGATATGCCGGACCGTGAAGGAGGACACGCGCTCTGGAGCACGAGCCTCTCAACTTACCAGGTTGAATGGTCCCCGTAGCCCTGCCAGTGCGGCGGGTGGAAATAGCCGCACTGCGGCATGCAGGCGAACCGGGGACACCACCTGTAAAGGCTGGTGCCATGTACGCCGGCCGAGGAGACGTACTGGAGGCCAGATACGTTGGGCCGGCTTCATGACATCTCGGCTCGATGCCAACCTAGCCCTCCCAGTGCGGCAAGGTGGAATAGCCCGCACTGGCTAAGCACGCGTACTGGGGACACCGTGCGCTTAGACGGATAATCACGGTGTCTGACAGTACGACGCCTTCACTCCACGGTAAGCCCGGGGAGTTGGCTCAGGTTAACCAACCCGGCTTGCCACACTCCCCTTTAGCCCCCCCCAATAAATTTTTGGCTGCCTTAGTATGACTCTCATCAGAGACAAACGATTACACACCTGTCTCTATATTGAGAATCATACAGGGCCGAACACAAAACCCAACATAGAAATACAAAAACATAGACTGCCTCACCGCCAACACTCACGCCCTGACCAATAAAGAATACAAAACAAGAGAAAACAGGTCAGGAACGTGACCAAAGGAGAGGAGATACTGACATTACCATGAAGCCACATCGAGTCCTACTAGCCGTACACATACACACACGTCAGTTTTTTATGTTTTGGGAATGGACGTTCTCCCTCTCTCTTTCATCTCTGTCTCTGTCCCTCCCTCTCTCACTTCCTCCATCTTGTCTGGCTGACATGCTTGTCCTTAATTTGCCTCTCCTGCACAATCTCTCATTCTCTATCCCTCTGTGACTTACACACTCACATACTATCTCCTCCCTTCTCCCACCCGTCTTCCCCCATTGACTTACGCTTTCTTTTGTTCTTGCTATCACCATGCCTCTTCCCGCTTATATGCCCCCTCTCCTCTACTTTCTCATCTCTTTCCTCTTCCTCTCGCTCTCTCTCTGTCTGTCTCTCTACGTTCTCTCCCTCTTCTGTTGTTTTTGCTTGCTCTCATGAATGCAGAACATCTCTCTCCCTCTATCTCTCCTTCCCTTTTCATCCCTCCTTCTCTATTTATCTCTCTCTCTCTCTGTCTTAGAATGCAGGATTTGTGATGAAAGGAGGGAAGTGCTGTTGACATCACTGAAATCTAATTGACAGTGTGGCGGTGGTGTCCGTCCATACGAGAGTCCCAGCTCACTGCGGGGGAAGAGGCATTTGTGGGCCACACTCCTAATGAGCTCCTTACCACTGGATTCTCTGTGGCTTCAACAGCCATCCTCTCTTCATCCCTCTATCCCCGTCTCCCCATCCTGACAGTGGAGAGTTCAAGTCTGGAGTGGCTAGACGTGCCCTTGAAGAGTCAAGTCCTTTCTTGGCAGCCTAACAGAGTTGGACATTCCATGGTGACGTCATGGAGGGTTAACTCTCCGCGCCCACCGCAGTGAGAGGAGAGCAAGGCTCCGGCAACACGGCTCGCATCATAGGCTGGGTTTCCCATGCTCTGTCGCTGAAGGATACATTGTGTCATATCTGAAATGAAGCCAGAGGGAGAAATTTCTCACACTCTAATTGTGTGTGTGATTCTCTCTCTCTACCCTCCCTTTCGCTGTTTCTCCCCTCTCCTACTGTGTGTCAATATCTGCATTTTAGCATGCAAGAAATTAGCCTCTCACTCTGAGAGTGTCTCCCTCTCTCTGTGTCCCTCTCCCTCTATCCCTCCATTCCCTTATCTCTCTCCCGCCCTCTCTCGGGGGGCGGAGGAACATACTGTCCCCTTCTGGCTGGGAATACTAAGAGACCATCCTCTTCTCTGGGCTGTCTTTGTGTCTAAGTACAGCAGTCTCCAAGGTTACATAACCTCGCATCAAATCAACAATGACCTTTATCTGACTTTAGCAGCCAGTGTTCTGGGACAGAGCACCCCATGGGACCGTCAGGCACGTCACCTGAAGAATCGCCTCGTATCCCCAACGAAAAGGCCACCGCAAGGCTCGGTTGAGCATGGCTGGAAACTGTTCAAGCTGAAGAGTGACCCACACAAGGTTAGCTGTACAAGACTTGTGTGTGTGTTGTGTGTGTGTGTGTGTGTGTGTTGTGTGTGTGGTGTGTGTGTGTGTGTGTGTGTGTGTGTGTGTGTGTGTGTGTGTTGTGTGTGTGTTGTGGTGTGTGTGTGGGTGTGTGTGTGTGTGTGTGGTGTGTGTTGTGTCCTCATGAAGAAACAGTAGTAGAAAAGAAACAGGTTCCTCGTGAAGAAACAGTAGTAGAAAAGAAACAGGTTCCTCGTGAAGAAAACAGTAGTAGATAAGAAACAGGTTCCTCATGAAGAAACAGTAGTAGAAAAGAAAACAGGTTCCTCATAAAGAAACAGTAGTAGATAAGAAAAGGTTCCTCATAAAGAAACAGTAGTAAAAAAGAAACAGGTTCCTCGTGAAGAAACAGTAGTAGAAAAGAAACAGGTTCCTCATAAAGAAACAGTAGAACCACTATGACAGGGATTTTAAAAAAGGCAATGGAGGAAATGGGCCATGATATCCTACCCATCCTGCACTCTGGTGGTGAGAGGCAGTACTTAATGCAGGGAGGAAGGGCACTCCTGCTCCTATAAGCTTGGGGAAGAAAGGAAAGCTGTGTCCATGGGAACGGGCTTGGAATACTGATGCCACAGTGCAGGGGTGCATTGGAGCTGCAGTCTATTCTGGCAAGCTCAGGCTAAGGCCTTAGGTATTCTCATTACAGCTGTCCTCTAAATGTCTGAAGGCTATCATCAAATCTTGCCTTTTTGTCAAAACTATTTGTCACTATTATTCGATTGTGAATATCTTAAAGATAATAATACAACATTGATCAAATAGCAGCAGTGAAAAAGTCTCTCGTCATGTCCACTTACGTTTGTCACTAAGCTTGTCCAAGTCCCCAGTCAGTCTTTCTGGTCCCCATAAGGATTGTATGATTTGTGACCACTGTCTCTAAATGTTGAAAGTAAAGAGACATTAGACTAAAATGCACCATGAACTCGTTCTTTCCTCCACTGGAAGCGGCCTTTGCCAAACTTGGAGTGGTGTCGATGAACTTGAGGTCGATCTTCTCCAGGGCAAGATGGCTCGACTGCACCAACAGAGACTGAAAACAGAAGTTAATCAATATGACATTTTGCAACCACACATGCCTTTCACATATATAGGTGTATGATCAGTGGCGTGCCGTGGGCCTGGGCCTGGCCTTCAGTGAGGTACTACACAGTCCACCCGAATTAATCCACCTCTTATTACCATCATTATGATGCCATGGCTCTAGACACTATACATTTAGACAGAAACGCAGTATAACCAGGCGTTGCGTCACCTTGAAATTGACAAATTGACATTTTGGGTAAACAGTGTTTACCCAAAAACATGACACAATCAATGAGTCTTTTCAATATTTCCCTTCACCTTTTCATTGTGCAGCTCCGTTGCCCTGCGCGCTTGTTTTTTGAGCTGTAGATCCACTCCGGTGTCCCCAAAAGTTTTCAAAAGCACAATTGCTTGTAAGTGCCCAGCCGTACTTTGGAGTCTCGTTGCTGCCTTGGTTAGACAACTCAAGTTTTCAAAAGCCAGTGTGGCTCCAAACACCAAATCGATCACTTGCAAATAATAGGCATTCCAGCAGTACAGTTTGCAGTGCTTCTCGGAGCCTGTGAGCCATTGACAGCGCTCGTAGTGAAACTTTGAAAGTGGCTTTCTGTGACAGGCTTTGTGGCGTCGGGCGACCTCTCCTTACAATGTCTAACTTTTCTTGAAAAGTTCGTCTTGAGAATGGCGTATAATTATATCCTCGACCAAATCGATATCTTCTTCCTCCTCCGCCATTGGTGGTTGAAAAAACAGCTTAGTAGTACGCGAATTAATTCGTTTATCAAATTCAGTTTCCTAGATCTGCATAGACCTGCCCATAGGACCTGCCTCTCAATATTGGTAATCCAATCAAAAGACGTGCACGCACACGCCTGCTAGCTGGCTCCTGTGTAACACTGGAGCCAGCTAGCAGGCGTACAATAGCCAACTCTAAAGCTGATTGGTTGACACTAAATTTTCATTTCCATTCACTATAAGCTACAAGTGCCCGCACTGTTGATTCTGAAGGCCTGAGGGCAGATTTTAGACCACTGGCAACACATGATGGCTGAATGATATTGGATAAAAGATCTAACATAAAGACCAGCCCTCCAAATCTCACCTGGGGCTGGAAGCAGTGCAACCAAGAGGAAAGCTATGAAATGAAGAGTATAAACTCTTACTCTGGGAATAATTTAATACATATTTGTGGGAAAATATATTTAAAAAAAATTTTTTATATTCTGATGATGTTTAGGCCAGCAGAGAAGGCCTTGCAGGCCCTGACGGCCCACCACTGTGTATGATTTGTGATCTGCCATCTACTAATGAGCTTCCATGTTTTTATTCTCAACTGTCTTCAACAGTTCATGTTTCAACATGTTGAAATATAGTACTGTATCGTCCCTCTATTACCTGCTGGATGAGGGACGGGGGAGTCAGGGCCTCCTTTAGACAGACAGACTCCTGACCCCATCTTCTCCATGGGACCTGATCCTGAGTGTGAGGTCCTCCCTGATGGTCTGTCTCCCTGGCTGTCAGACTCCCTGCCATAGTGCCGCAGTCAGTTCCTCACCCTGCAGGACAACACGACTCTCTGCCAGCCTATCTGCCAGGCCCAGGCCAGGACACCCCTGACACACCTACACACAGGCATTTGTATTCACCCCTTTGCCTATGTATTAACCCCCTTTGCACATGTATTCACCCCCTTTGCATGAAGCCCCAAATAAGATCTGGTGCAACAATTACCTTCAGAAGTCACATAATTAGTTAAATAAAGTCCACCTGTGTGCAATCTAAGTATCACATTATCTCAGTATATATACAACTGTTCTGAAAGGCCCCAGAGTCTGCAACACCACTAAGCGAGGGGCACCACCAAGGAAGCGGCACCATGAAGACCAAGGAGCTCTCAAAACAGGTCAGGGACAAAGTTCTGGAGAAGTACAGATCAGGGTTGGGTTATAGAAAAATATCTGAAACTTTGAACATCCACGGAGCGCCATTAAATCATTATTAAAAATGGAATAATATGGCACCACAATAAACCTGCCAAGGCAAGGAGGGTATTAATCAGAGAGCAACAAAGGACCAAAAGATAACCCTGAAGGAGCTGCAAAGCTCCACAGCGGAGAGTGGAGTATCTGTCCATAGGACCACTTTAAGCCGTACACTCCACAGAGTTGGGCTTTACGGAAGAGTGGCCAGAAAAAATCCATTGCTTAAAGAAAAAATAAGCAAACACGTTTGGTGTTCGCCAAAAGACATGTGGAGACTCCCCAGACATATGGAAGAAGGTACTCTGGTCAGATTAAAATATAGCTTTTTGGCCATCAAGGAAAATGCTATGTCTGGCGCAAACTCAACACCTCTCATTACCCCAAGAATACCATCCCCACAGTGAAGCCTGGTGGCAGCAGCATCATGCCGTGGGGATGTTTTTCATCGACAGGGGCTGGGAAACTGGTCAGAATTTAAGGAATGATGGATGGTGCTAAATACAGGGACATTCTTGGCAGTCTGGTTTCAGTCTTCCAGAGAATTGAGATTGAGACGGAGGTCCACCTTCCAGCAGGACAATGACCCTAAGCATACTGCTAATGCAACACTTGAGTGGTTTAAGGGGAAACATGTAAATGCCTAGGAATGGCCTAGTCAAAGCACAGACCTCAATCCAATTGAGAATCTGTGGTATGACTTAAAGATTGCAGTACACCAGCAGAACCCATCCAACTTGAAGGAGCTGGAGCAGTTTTGCCCTGAAGAATGGGCAAAAATCCCAGTGGCTAGATGTGCCAAGCTGGTAGAGACATACCCCAAGAGACTTGCAGCTGTAATTGCTGCAAAAGGTGGCTCTACAAAGTATTGACTTTGGGGTGGTGAATATTTATGCACGCTCAAGTTTTCTGTTTTTTTTGTCTTATTTCTTGTTTGTTTCACAATAAAAAATATTTTGCATCTTCAAAGTGGTAGGCATGTTGTGTAAATCAAATGATATAACCCCACAAAAAAATATATTTTAATTTCATGTTGTAAGGCAACAAAATATGAAAAATGCTAAGGGGGTGAATACTTCCGCAAGCCACTTTACCACTTTACTTTTTTGGATACCACGAAATTGGATAGAAAAAGGGGTAAAAAAAATAAGAATAGAAGAGGCAGAAATGTGCTGTTTCATATTTGATAAAGCGCGGAGAAGGTACTTCGGAGCAGATGGAGAGATTCTTCCAGAAAGAGGCCATTACCTGAACAGTTGACCTCACCTCCATTAGAAAGGCAGGAAGTAATGAGTTCTGTATTTTACAGTGTTACTGGCTGATTTGGAGAAAGAAGTGATATTATGTATACGAGCGCTGTAGGTGTTGGGACTGGACGTATCTGTGCTTGCACTGCAGTGAGGGTCAGTGCCTCTGGAGGTTATTATTACATAACACAGGCCATCTCCATGACTCTCCCTCCAGATACAATGACATACTGCTCTGCCTCTCTGTCTTTCTCACTAACAGTCATCCCAGACACTGTATCACTTCTTTCAGTGGATGCATAATGTTCATTTCACATTCTTTGGGATTTGTTTCCCCTCCTTGGACCTCAATGACGAGAAATGCTTCCGTTGGGGAAAGTTTTGAAAAACTGAAATGTGCTATTATGTGAACAATGCTCCAAAGACTTAAAGTAGCACTCCAGTCTCATTCTCACCTCATTGAACACCTGATCTATTTAACAAAAGGCACATCTCAATAGGTGGTCCAGGTATGTCTGACATGGCACAAGTGGGGGTGTTCTCTATTGCTCTTCTATTGTTCCTCGAGCAAGGGGAAGGCCAATGGACTTCCCATCAAACCAACTCCTTGAATGCCCTCCTCCATGTAGTTTGCAGTTGTGTCTAAAAAACACTATTTTAATCAAAACATATTTGTTTACCCTTTAGTGTGTGTACTTTACTGTCTTTATACTTGGGATATCACTTTAACAGGAAAAGTTTTAAAAAATCACTGGAGGACATCTTTAAGTTAATAGGAAATAAGGACCTTGAAAATCCTTCTGAAAATCCTATTTTTTGCAAAGGGTGCAGAATATTATGCAGAGATGTGTCTAGCGGGAGATGTGAGGGACGTCTAAATGGAGTGCGAGGCCCTCAGGGTCCTCCTCATTACCTGCTGAAGTGGAGGTGAAAGCACCTTTGAGATGAGTCAGAGTGGAAGGCTTAATTGCTGTACAGAGCTAGGTGAGCCCTGACTGAAGCCAAATATGGGTAGAACACATGGACATACACAGAGTGTACAAAATATTAGGAACACCTGCTCTTACCATGACAGACTAACCAGGTGAAAGCTATGCTCCCTTATTGATGTAACTTGTGAAATCCACTTCAATCAGTGTAGATGAAGGGGAGGAGACGGGTTAAATAATTATTTTTTAAGCCTTGAGACAATTCACACATGGATTGTGTATGTGTGCCACTCAGATAGTGAACGGGCACGACAAAATATTTAAGTGCCTTTGAACAGGGTATGGTAGTATGTGCCAGGCACACCAATTTGTGTCAAAAACTGCAATGCTGCTGGGTTTTTACATGTTCAACAGTTTCCTGTGTGTATCAAGAACGGTCCACCACCCAATGGACTTCCAGCCAACTGTTGGATAAACCTGTCAATAATCAACTGACTGGCTTTCTTGATGTTTATAGTATTCTCTCTGGTATGCAATCTGGTTTCCGCTCAGGTTATGGATGTGTCACCGCAACCTTAAAGGTCCTAAATGTCACCATTGCCCTTGATTCTAAGCAACGTTGTGCTGCTATTTTTATTGACTTGACCAAAGCTTTTGATACGGTAGACCATTCCATTCTTGTGGGCCGGCTAAGGACTATTGGTGTCTCTGAGGGGTCTGTGGCCTGGTTTGCTAACTACCTCTCTCAAAGAGTGCAGTGTATAAAGTCAGAACATCTACTCTCTCAGCCACTGCCTGTCACCAAGGGAGTACCCCAAGGCTTGATCCTAGGCCCCACTCTCTTCTAAATTTACATCAACAACATAGCTCAGCCAATAGGAAGCTCTCTCATCCATTTATATACAGATGATACAGTTTTATCCTCAGCTGGCCCCTCTCCAGATGTTGTGTTAAACGCTGTACAACAAAGCTTTCTTAGTGTCCAACAAGTTTCTCTGCCCTTTACTTTGTTCTGAACATCTCCAAAACAAAGGTAATCTAGTTTGGTAAGAAGAATGCCCCTCTCCCCACCTGTGTGATTACTACCTCTGAGGGTTTAGAGCTTGAAGTAGTCACCTCATACAAGTACTTGGGAGTATGGCTAGACGGTGCACTGTCCTTCTCTCAGCACATATCAAAGCTGCAGGTGTACGTAGGTTAAATCTAGACTTGGTTTTCTCTATCGTAATCGCTCCTCTTTCACCTCAGCTGCCAAACGAACCCTGATTCAGATGACCATCCTACCCATGCTAGATTATGGAGACGTAATTTATAGATCGGCAGGTAAGGGTGCTCTCGAGCGGCTAGATGTTCTTTACCATTCGGCCATCAGAATTGCCACCAATGCTCCTTATAGAACACTCTATTCTCTGTAAACTGGTAATCTCTGTATACCCGTCGCAAGACCCACTGGTTGATGCTTATTTACAAAAGCCTCTTAGGCCTCACGACCCCCTATCCGAGGTATCTACTGCAGCCCTCATCCTCCACATACAACACCCGTTCCGCCAGTGACATTGTGCTAAAGTTGCCACAAGCAGAAACATTCCTGGGTCGGTTGTCTTTTCATTTGGCTGCAGCGAGCGACTGGAACGAGCTGCAACACTCAAACTGGACCGTTTTATCTCCATCTCTTCATTCAAAGACTCAATCATGGACACTATTTCTGACAGTTGTGGCTGCTTCGCGTGATGTATTGTTATCTCTACCTTCTTGACCTTTGTGCTGTTGTCTGTGCCCAATAATATTTGTACCATTCTGTGTTGTTGCCATGTTGTCTTGGGTCTTTCTTGATGTAGTGTCTCTCTTGTCGTGATGTGTTCTGTCCTATATTTCTCTTATATTTTTAATCTCAGCCCGTCCACACAGGAGGCCTTTTGGTATGCCGTCATTGTAAATAAGAATTGGCTATTAACGGACTTGCCTAGTTAAATAAAAAAAACTTGACATGTGTGGGAAGCACAGGAGTCAACATGGGCCATGACCCAACAAATTGAGGCTAACTCATTAGAAAGGTGTTCTTAATGTTTTGTACACTTAGTGTATAGCCACTGTTGGCTGAATGGAAAATGACTTGCATTTAAAAAGACATGCGGCTGTATACTTTCACATTCATGTAAATCAATAATGGTCTAAAACTGACAAGTACTTTATCGTCTACAGACATACCATCATCCTGATCAGTGCTCTGGACTGCTGTGTTCTTTCCCTTGAAGATCTGGACAGCCTGCAGCTGTGGGCCATATCACAATAGTCCAGCCACTTTCTCAGTGTTGATGGAATAAGTGCCAGGATCTGTTACCCTGACCAAATCCCCATTATACACCCAAAGCACAAAAATGATTTTAGCAGAGCATTTATACAATACGTACATCTTGCCGTGTAACTATGCAGGTAGTCCTGAGATTCACAACCCATCTATTAGCCTTGAACTGCATTAATTAGCCACATCTGCTGTTTTCATTATTCACTGAGCTGTCATCTGCAGCTTTCCAATATGCTGACAGGCAGCAATACAAGGCCACCAGTACTGCACAATGCATCAGCCTTCAGCTACCCCAAGGTAAGCAACCGCTACACTGAACCACAGGCAAGCAGTGCATTTGAAGTCAGCTTATTTCATGAGCCATGTTGACCTTTACTGCCAACAGGTGCAACCGCATAGAGCCCATGAATAGCTTGTGCATTAAAGCACAGATTACCCCTTCAGTGACAAGGTACTAACTCCAGGGGGCAAACACTGAAAAGGTCTTCAAATTGGTGGCAAGATGTGGAACCATTCTTGCCCATGAGTGCTGGTCGTCAACAGGCAGTATGCACAGCCAAAACTGGCTGTATAAAAATCATGAACATTTGACTTAATTTTAAACTGCATTATTTAACTTCTTGGGCAACGTGACCAAATTCACATAACAAAAGCAAGTCTAACTCACATTTGAGTGCCTCTAGGGGTAGCTCTGTTCTGTGCCCCACTTCTATGCATCTATTCAGTTTGAGTCTTTGTACACCAGTGTCAGACAATATCAGTGGTTTAGGTGGTACAAACAGTACCTACACAACGTTGTCACAAAAAAATAATAAGCAGGTCAAATTTCCCCCCGAAAGCTGCTGGGTGGTCAACTGTCCTACTTATCAGGTCACTCAACTTAATTTGATCAAGCCACATGCAGCAAATAAGCATTACATTTTTTGGGTTGAACAAATTCACGCATTGACCGATACAAAAACTCAACTTGCTGGGCCCTGTTAGGCCTTGCATCGCCTCAGATTAAAGTTCGAGATGCATATCATAAGAAACGAGAAAGGAGTTTTCACTTGTTTTATTATTAAACAACTCCGCAGTGCAGTACTCATACCACCAGACAGAGCTAGAGGACATGGCATTTAGGCCGTCTCTTCCTTGGCAATGCGGTCCTTCTTGAGTGGTCCCTGTAGACAGAAAGGACAAGTGGTCAGTGACAACGCATATAGAGAGTTTAATAAGCAACCTCTACGCCATCTGTGGCTCCAGGGGTGATGTTCCCAGAGAGTGAACAGGGAACAGCAAAAAAATGATGCCGCTCCCCTGCCTCACTGAAGTTTGATCTAGCACCTGAATGGAACCCAAATTCATACCAAGAGTGAACCAGGTTACGATAAGTGCACTATGGGCATAGGGGAATGAGCTGCAATGCCGGTTGTATGTGAACTAGGGTGGGTCCACTACATTGATCCAGGGGACTTGTGAAACAGTGAAGACAAGGGAAGAGACAAGTAAATGTCATGGAAACTGAACACACCATGAACGCCTTCTTTTCCTCCAATGTCTGGAAGCGGCCGTGGCCAAACTTGGAGGTGGTGTCGATGAACTTGAGGTCGATCTTCTCCGTGGCACGACGGCTTGACTGCACCAACAGAGACTGAAAACAGAAGTATAATTTTTTATTTTTTAAAGATTACTGATGCATTCCTTTTAACAGGCCATACAGGACAACAATATTTAGCGCATTGTCCATCTGGTATGAAACTAATGCCCTAGCGTCAGTACACGTCAGAACTCTACATGCAACAGGGACAGCACACCGCCATTTGTTCAGCCCAGGGAGGGAACTACCCATATTTAATATGTACCTATTCAGTTTATCCAACTTATAAGTACCTAAATCCCAACTGACAATGCATTGGAATAAGCATGTATAAGATGGAATTGCCTCTTTCCTCACCTTGCGCAGGGTTAGCACCCTCTTCTTGACTCCAATCGTGCAGCCCTTCAGCATGACAAAGTCATTGGTCACCTCTCCGTAGTGGACGAAGCCACCCAAAGGGGTGATGCTCTTGTTGGACAGATCGTACTCAGTGGCAGCGTTGTTCTTCACCAGCTTYCCYTCCTTGGTGTGGTAMCCCTGGCCGATCTTGTAGATCTTCTTGTTGATCTCTGTGCGGTGGTGGTAACCCTTCTGACCAGCGCGGGCCACAGAGAAGGCCACACGGGAGGGATGCCAGGCCCCGATACAGGCCACCTTACGCAGACCACGATGGGTCTTACGGGGGAGCTTCTTTGTGTGCCAACGGCTGGTGACACCTAAAGGGGAAATTTCAATGTTTAGTACCTGAGGACTTGGCATGAATAACTGAAGCTTGGTTAACTACAAGGTCATTAGTGGGTTGTGGTCTCAGAAGGAAGGCAGCATGGAATGTATCCTCATGCGTGTCGGACGCCATGCCTGACGCAGTGTTCCGTGGTCTCATCACAGACACAAAGCCCTTAAGACACATACCTTTGTATCCGTGACCCTTTGTGACACCGATGACGTCGATCATCTCATCCTGGGTGAAGACGTTGGTGATGGGGATAGACTGCTCCAGCTTCTCACGGGCCCAGTCCACCTTGTCAGAGATGGAGCCTCCATTGAGCTGCACCTCCATCAAGTGGGACTTCTTRTGCTTCAGGGGCAGCAGCCTCATCTGGAGGGGGAGGAGAGAGGCAGGTGAGCCTGCTAGTCCTGGAACAAGGACCAGTATAGCTAGTACAAACACTATGTATTCAACCCAAAATTGGGTTAAAATGTGATACAAGGGACATTGTCTCAGAAGGAAGGCAGCATGGAATGTATCCTCATGCGTGTCGGACGTCATGCCTGACGCAGTGTTCCGTGGTCTCATCACAGACAAAGGGAGATCTGATTCATTAAAACTATGGGGCATTGCAGGGAGCGTATTCTATCCTGCTCAGACTCACCTGAGTGTGGGCGATGATGCGGACGACCTGGCAGTACTTCTTCATGGAGGCGAAGTCCTTCTCCAGCTGCTTCTTGCCCTCGTCATCCTGCCACTTCTTGCAGTACTTTGTGAAGGCCTTCTTCTTGGACTTATACCTGAGAGCATGCAGCGTGACCGGAGGGTAGGGGAGAAGAGGCACACGGGTTGGCACAGGTCCTTCATAACCCCAGGGGGCCAGCGGAAGAACACTGCACTCAGCTGCTCACCCAGCCTTCACAGGGGCGAAGGGGGCAGTTACAGCTTCAGAAGGGGTTTCGGCTCATGGCGCGGTTTCTAAGAAGCACTTTCCACCGGCCAGAGGAGCCAGGAGCTCATCAGGCCACGAGGCACCCGAGCGGAGCTGCCACCAGGGGGGGCACCGGATGTTAAGACTCGCTCAGTAAAACACGACATGTCTTATACGTCGAGCAACATCATGCTTCAAAGCTCCTATCTAAACATTATACACCACATTCAACCAATAGTCAAAATGTTTGTGTAAATGTCTATTACTTTTTCATGTGTATATTGACTCACCAGTTCCTGTAGAAACGACGCTTGCACTCATCACTGATGTGCTCAGCGAAGATGGTCTTGAAGGAACGCAGGCCACGGGGGGTCTCGACATAGCCCACAACACCCACCACAACCATGGGAGGCGTCTCCACAATGGTCACAGCCTCAACCACTTCCTTCTTGTTCACCTCTGCAGGAAAATAGTAGTCAGGTATAAAGGTTTGTAATACAGGAGTTCCACAGTAGACTTAAATTGCAAAATGTCAATGCTCATTGGCTGCGCTCAGTGCTCGACATTCATCAAGGGTTAGACCCAATATGTCCGCCCGTCGAGGGGATCATCATAGGCAGAAAAAAAGACAAACAGTAATGCAAGACGAAAACTAATATGGTTCGTTTATGTATTCATAAATCCCTGAGCAATATTCACCAGGTCAATTAAACTAACAAAACAGAATGAAGCCAAATACTCACTTGAGCCAGGTCTGTCGACTTCACGCACGATGTGAGTCATGCCAGCCTTGTAGCCAAGGAAGGCAGTCAAGTGGACTGGCTTGCTGGGGTCATCCTTGGGGAAACTCTTCACCTTACCACGGTGACGTCTGCTCCTCTTACGGGGCAGGAAGCCCAGGGATCCGTGGCGTGGAGCCGAAAATTTACGGTGGGACTGTGAAGACAACGCAATTCAGCACATTGTCCATGAGGCATACAAAACGATATGAACGCACTTGAGTCAGTATGTCAGAACTCGACATTGAACAGGAACAGCACGAGGCCAACCATTCTGTCCGCCCGTCGAGGGAATCGTCACCCATATTCAATGATTTGTACCTATAAGTAGGTTAATCAATAACCGGAATAGCAACCTCAATAAATCCCAACTGACGATGTAAACAGCGTCTTGGAATAAACATGATTAACGTTGGTCCTCCGAACCTCTAACGACTTCGACTAACTACTGTTGGGCGGGCTAATGGGTGTCAGGCCTCATAAGGTAAAGCCCGTTAACCGTAGAAACTTAACCAGCACGTTGTCAGTTTTAAACACGTTTGATTGTGAACTAACGTTACAAAATGTTTATTTAAAATGTATTTGAGTAACGAAGCATGCTAGGCCTCAGTGTATCAGCCATTTTAAACTACCGGTATGCCAACGATTACTGCATACATTCATTCTGTAATAATCTAAGACCATGTTATTATGCTAAGGTCTAACATCATACAACTGTATTAAGTACATAGACACATCTTACCTATTGACTTAGAGGGGTAAACATAAGGATTGCGAAGATGCGAAACGGATTGAAACCGCAAGTCTCAAATAAGAAAGACGAACTCACCATTTTGTCTCAGAGCCGATTGAAAAAGAGGCCTTTGTAAGGGGATGTTTGGTATTTATACAAGGCCGTGACTCGTCACGTGATTAACGTCGCCAACCAGCTTCATGGCTCCGCCTTCCTGCTGTATAAACGCTTGCTCAAAATCTAGAATTCTAGTGTAACAGAAATGCATCAGGTAATAGATAAGGCAAAAGCTCTTGTGATTGGTGCAACACCTTTTTTATTTTACAACTGTCCATCTCAACTTGTTCTCAACTAGCCTACCTGGTTAAATAAAGTCGATTATTATTATTTATTTTTTTAAATGTCTTTGAATCCAATTAGGCATTCTGTTAGATGATCTGTATCCCTCTGACTGAATAAAAAAAACTTGTAAAACCAGTCACAGCATATAAAACATTCTATACATCCATGTAAGGTACACAAGAAATAATAAACACACAAATTTAAGATCAAGGCAACAACTCGGTTCAGTAGCCTAGTTAGAACTCCAGATCTTTCTGAAATGCTGAAAAAAATTCAAATGAACCTTCTTCAAAAAACTATATTGACTCAGCCCAGTTCTGAAATGGATCAACAGAAAACCTGCATACATTCAATCATGTAAAAAAACAAAGTATGTCAACCCCTTTTAGATAGCATAATCAATTTGTCAGCTGTTTTGTCTGAAGTATTTAATTTGATTGAATAACATGTACCAAATTAACTCATAAAACCCAGTTCTCATCCTAGGGGAATGATCCATGTAGCCACTTACTGTATGGTTATTTATTCCCATCACAAAATGCGACCATTGATAGTAGGCTACATTGGTAGATGACAATCAATATGAGATGCCTAACTACCACTATCCCACTCAGCCATGCATTTGTCTCTGGGCTTAGTAGTTGAAGTGAAGGTCTTGGATTGAGGATTACTTTGCATGCAGTTTTTTTAGGGTTGTTGTTAGAAGTGTTCTCCCAGGTATGAACGCAGGGGCTGTACTTAGCAAAGATGAACACCTTTTACTTGCATGAGAAAGCAGCTAAAGTCTGAATAAGCCTTAGGTCACAGGGCCATTCCCCACAGTTTTGATTTAACTAATTGGACACCATCATGGATACACGATGACAGTGTTCACAGTTGAGGAGTAGCCTCCCTGTGGGCCAATAGAAAGGCTAAAAACAGACAAAAAAACCCATTCTCATGTCTTGCCTTTGTCTGAATTGAGAGACAGAGATCTCCCAGTGATTGAAGCTCAGGTTTCTAGTGCAAAGTCCTTAACAGGACAGTCTTTCACCGCTGCAGTTGCATTGGCACTGCTAATAGTCTCTTCCCATTCTGCCCCAGAAGAAGGCAGCCAACCCTGCTTTCTCCAACACACAGCCCTCAGCAGGCCTGTTGCTGCCGGTCAAGTCATCATTTCTGAAGACAGACGTCTTTTCCCAAACTCATAGGTGCTGATCATGACAGCACAGGCTGGGGCCACTTTGATCACCCTGGGTAGGAAACCTGAGGGGGATAAAGAGACAATTTACCTGATTTAGTCCTCCATTCAGACTGCTTACTATACCAGCGCTTCAGGCATTGCAAATATATAATTTTTATATATCCTTTTGGACTTACCTGCAAAGAGCCCCCTGTATCCCGATTCAGCCCAAATTCCCCTCATGATATGCCATGTGGATGTGTGATTCTTCACAGGGACTAGGAGGAAGGGGAGAAAGACAGAGATTTAGTGGGCAATCCTACATTCTATCAGAGAGGATAAAATACGATTTCAGACGTGAATGGCCATATGGGTACATAAGACCCTGTAAATACACACCTCCCAGTGTCTCCATCTCTCCCAGTTGGATCTGTCTTCGCGTCTTCACCACGTCAAAAGGTAGGGTCATGATGGCAGCCACCTGGGACAGAAGACAATAGACACACTCTCTAAGCAATACCCAGTGAAATCAACATAATTTACCCCCTGATCTATTGATCAGCAGTACGTTATGTAACTAGACAGGTGAAACACTAAAAACAGGCTTTAACCAGGGGGTCCACCTGTTATCAATTATCAACAGTCTAATGGTTGTCACAATGACACAGCAATTCTCTATTTTTTTCTGGTGTCAACTCAACCCTTATAATAACTCATGAGAGGACTGTAGAACTGCCAAGATTTGACAGGGAACTTCCTGCTTTACTACAGATCTAGGCTAAGTAAGTGTGTCCACTTCTCTCACATATGAGAGAATCACTCTAAAAAAAAACATAGTCCTGTTTTCAGCAGGGAGAGGCATTTGGTTTTATTTATCATGGCCTCTTTCTGTCATAAATACAAATAACATCTGTGTTACAACTGGCTTTCCTTTCCTGGTGAGAGATAGCACACTGAAATCTTATCCATATGTGTCAATGATCTACCTATAATAAAACACACCTCTGCCTCACAGTAAACTGAAAAGAATAGGAGCGGGAAAAAAGAGTTTGACTATTTAACTGTATACACCTTGCAATGTACAAACCATCCATCATCTTCTTCATGAAATCTAATAGAAGACATCTGCTTTACATTGTAAATTCCCAGTAGATGTATTAATGAGATACTCACAGCTCCAGAGAAGGCCCCTGCTGTGAAGCTGATGGAGAAGGTGGCCTGAGACACATCGTACTGATCACACAGCTGGGCCTTCACCAGCTCATAGTTGAACCAGTACAGGGCTGCACACACAGAAAAACAGTCAGGTTGAAAAGTCACTGAGAAACATTAATCACACCGAAGATAGTATTTATTATTCACCCACACAGGCGGTCTTCATTATGTAACCCCCAACTTCTATCAACCAGTCCAACTAAGCCCTAGCAGTGACAGATAGATGGTTAGTGACATAACGTCTCACCTGAGAAGGGGACYTCTCGTAGGACGGTGGGTCCCCAGCCCCTCCACAGGGACAGCCAGCCATCCTGGGCAACACTAGAMCGGATACACACCCTCAGCTCGCTGTAGGTCAGCTTCTGGGACTGCATCTTGGTACGCACCAGCTCTAATGGGCTGATCACACTCACTGCTCCCACTGGAGAACACAGACACGGGGGAGTCAACGGAAGAGGGGCAMCAACAAACACAATATGTTACAGAAGGGAACAATGTAATAATGGCATTATTATACATCTACATTCTTAGTGTGGTGTGTGACAACTGAACTGTATCATAATCAAGACTTAATCAGCTTCCAGACATTGTGACCCCCCCGTCCCATGTAGTCCACTTACGTCTAGCGAGACCCCCTGCCACCAGGGGGATGTAGTTGCCTTGGAACCCCATGCCGTAGCGCAGTAAGTCTCTGAGCTGGTCATAGCAGGTGAAGTAGATGACCGTGGCAGGCACCGCCATCACCCTGTACACAAACAGCAAGAGACTGTCAATCTCAAAGCTCTGCAAGCTGTTACTTGATTAGGTGCAAAACAACACACTGAAATTGAAACCATGAAGTCATAGTTCTGAGTTTCTCTTTTATACAATCAAGGACTGATTGCTCTTGTTACCGTTCTTTATTACAAATACATGTACTTGAACTACCCCAGTGACTCACAGTGTGGGAGGCAGCCCGCTCCACAGAGACCTGACCCCCTCGTTGCGCGTGATCTTCACAAAAGCATCCTGAGAAAAACAAACACCACACCGTGTTTGTCCTTGGGAACTGTGGAGTTCCAAAACAATACAAACATTTGGGACTTCAAAAGACAGGTCGTTCCCCATCCAGTGCTTTAACTATGTCAAGCCAGGTGATGTTGTGCTGTGTTGGTGGGAGCGAATAAGAGGGTTCTGAGTCTCTTACCAGGGTGCCACTGAAGTGGGTTGGTGTTTTGTACCAGCTGGTGCAGCTGGCCCCATACTGACACACATAGATGTGATCCATCAGGCCATTACAATACAGGAAGCACTTCCCTGAGACAAAACACAAGAACAGGGTCACCAAAACATAACCATACTGGTTAATACGTTACTGTATGAGACATGAAGCTCTACTTCTACCTAGACTATAAAATAGGTAAATGTGAACATACTGGGAGTAATGCCAAACGTTGGCGTCTCTGTAGGGCACACATTCATGTGTAATTACAGTATGTTCATTTGATCTATAGCTTCTAGTTCTATGTCAAATGAATGGATATTCAATAGTTCTATAAAATAATGACATTGGTAAAAAAAAAATACTTTAACAGTTTGTTTTTCAGTCAATAGTTTAACTTATATTGATGTGAGGGTGTCCATGACAGAGGTTAGATAAGCTATTAATAACAGAGGTAAACCGGTCAGACAGACACTGGGGAAGATAACACCAAGGCTGCTCTAGCTAAGGCCTGCTCTGGACTACTAGTGTTTGCCTTATTTTAGGTATTGGCAAATGGTCAAGCCAAGGCAAAGGATTTGAGGAGAAATCTATAAACAAACAAACGAGCTCCTCTAGTAATAGAAAATGCCCTAGTAAAATGGGTGTTATACAGTATAACCTATGAACTACTTGTTTGTTTCTTTGAGATTCATAAACACAAGTTTCACAAGGCACAATTTGATACCCGGTAGCTATGAATCATGTTGAATTCTTTCACGTACCAGAAAGCACTCATTGTTACTACATAATTTCGTTGTGAAGTTCAATATTCTAATACTAACTAGCTGGTTACACTATCTGGGCAAATTTTCCTTAGTTTTCTTTATAAAATGTTCAGAGTGAGTCATGGTGTATCTGAGTGGAGAGATAGAGAGAGAGAGCGCCAAGGCTGTAGCCATATAATCATTCAGCTGAGAGTATGAGGGTGCACTGAGGAAGAGTATGAGGGCGCACTGAGGAAGAGTATGAAGTTACATATAGAGACATAGAGGGTACATATAATTGCCAAAGATTTCAAAATCAATTTGCTCAGACTATGATTAAAGTGCATTTGTTTTGTTTTCCCAGGAAACCCAGTTTGTTAGGTCATATTGGCAGAGCAGTGCCAGATAGGCACATGTAGTCAGTCAGACTGGGCAAAGTCTGGGCATGCAGCGAGCGGCGCCGGCGGGCTATACTCACATTTGGAGGGGCGGATTACACCACTCCATGAAGCAGAGTCAGCAGCTAAAGCTATGAACCAAGCAAAGAGAGAGAGAGACAATGAAAGAGGACAAGACACACAAAATAAGCATTTGAGCAGAGAAAAGCTAAAGCATGATTCCACTAAATGTAGCCCGACATGGCTGCCGAAGGTCAACATTGCCGACATAAGGACTTCTAAACCCCCTTAACCTCAACCCCTATTCTATTATTTAGGCTTAGGGAGCAGATGGGCAAGAGGCTGAACGTAGTCTCTCACAGGGAAAGTGATGACAGTGCAGTTGAGGGTTTTTTAAAATTAAATTTATATTTTTTTTTATTTAACTAGGCAAGTCAGTTAAGAATAAATTCTTATTTACAATGACAGCCTAGGAACAGTGGGTTAACTGCCTTGTTCAGGGGCAGAACAACAGATTTGTACCACGTCAGCTCGGGGATTCGATCTAGCAACCTTTCGGTTACTGGCCCAATGCGCTAACCACTAGGCTACCTGCCTCCCCAGTTTTCAGGGGTGGGGAGTGGGGACATAAACATCTAATACTTAGGCTATCCCGCAATGGTAAGAAGCAATAAGCAGACTCATCGTATAAGCAGTGAATGTTATCTGTTAGTGTTCTACCTTGATAGAATGGTGTTTGCTGGGCCTGCAGCCTTATCTTCACCACGTCCAGTGGTGTGACTGTAAAAGAGAGACAGATTCAATTATACTGATCTATTTACACCCATCATGGGTCTTGTCAATGAGGAACATGTGCATACACGAGTGTGAGCGTGTGTTTGTGTGTGGTGCAGTGTGTGTGTGGATCTGGGAAAATGGAATAGTGTTCTACAAAAACGGTGTCTTCTCTGAAAAAAAATCTGTGGTGGGGGGGTTCCTACACACAAGGCTTGGACACTTGTTCCGCAGGCTTTGGAGTCTGGTCAGACTAGCCAGACCTCAACAACCAGACTGGAGTTCAGATGGACACAGACTGACACACAAACTGAACCGGTGACAGCCTCTGATGCAGTTGTGGCAGACTCCTGTGTTGTCGTGGAGGCTTCGGTCACCCATGATGGAACATTTCATCCTACTTCTACAGTTGCCATGGCACCTAGTGGCAGGCTAGGCAGAGATCTCATGTAAATTCTGTACATATTTAATAACATTTAATCATTTTTATACAAATACTTTTTACAAACATTTTATTTTTCAACAGCTAAAAGAGTGCAGATCAAGTCTTGATATCATGAATTGTAATCCTGCCCGTAACCTGATGAAAATCAGCGTGGTCAACAAGCTAGCTAATTCAGTAGAGACAGTATCTAATATTGCTTTGTTACAATTGATTTCAGTACTGTATATCGATTCKCTCTCCCTAAATATTTGTCATCTGATTTATTTGTTTCAGTCTGAATTGTTTAATCTCACTTTTCGCCACCAGCTCCTGATATCAGGGCATAAAATCTATAATCTGTCTCCTGAATTTGCCTGGTGCACATGCACACTAGGTCCAAGCTTATTTTCCCTGGCTAAACTAGCTGGCTACTGAACTATGCTAGTTTTTGTCCTCATTGCCAAACTTCAGAAATACTGCACCCTCAACTTCAAAACTTTGCTACAATAGTTATAATTTGCTGGAAAGAAACTTACATTTTTTGTTGTTGAACAGTCATTACTGGTTTGTGAAATCTGTCGTAAGACTGTGGAAAAGGATATCATTGCTACTTAAAACGGACCCAACATCAATTTTCAGATTCACCGGCGTCATTGGCGTAGGGTTAGCTGGACGTTTCTGACTGGCCTTGGAACTGTGACAACAGGCAGCCTCTCCTCGCTAGGTGCGATATGTAGTGATTTTGCCAACACAGCCAGATATGTACACAGTCTTGTAACCTTTACCCTTTTTTTACACTGACTATCATTGATTAAATCAGACTTCTCTGGTATTATTTAGTGTTGTTTACACTGTTCAAAATTGTCCGATTATTTTTATTTATAATAATAACCCTCCTATTTCTGGATCCCCTTATTGTTATCATTACTATTATTATGATCATCATTATAATAATAAGTAATGACATAATTAGTAGGCTTAGAATAGCAGCCTTGTATAACCACCATCGAGCTGTAGGCCTAAGACCACATCCTGTGTACTGTAACTTTCTTAGGCCTATATTTCAATAGTTATATAGGCTACTGCATCAATCGATCATTAATTTGTTCGTGCCATCACACAGCATACGAGACATTCATGAAGGCCAGCATTCTGGAGTCGCCTCATCACTGTTGACATTGAGACGGGTGTTTTACAGGCACTATTTAATGAAGCTGCCAGTTGAGGACTTGTGAGGCTTCTGTTCCTCAAACTAGACACTAATGTACTTGTCCTCTTGCTCAGTTGTGCACCGGGGCCTCCTACTCATCTTTCTCTTCTGGTTAGAGACAGTTTGTTCTGTTCTGTGAACGGAGCAGAACACAGCATTGTATGAGATCTTCAGTTTCTTGGCAATTTCTCGCATGGAATAGCCTTCATTTCTCAGAACAAGAATAGACTGACGAGTTGTAGAAGAAAGGTCTTTGTTTCTGGACATTTTTTGCCTGTAATCGAACCCACAAATGCTGATGCTCCAGATACTAAACTAGTCGAAAGGCCAGTTTTATTGCTTCTTTAAATCAGAACAACAGTTATCATAATTGCAAAAGGGTTTTCTAATGATCAATTGGCCTTTTAAAATGAAAAACTTGGATTAGCTAACAGAACGTGCCATAGGAACACAGAAGTGATGGTTGCTGACAATGGGCCTCTGTACTCCTATGGAGATATTCTATAAATAAATCTGCCGTTTCCAGCTACAATAGTCATTTACAACATTAATGTCTACACTGTATTTCTGATCAATTTGATGTTATTTTAAATGGACAAAAAAAATGTGCTTTTCTTTCAAAAACAAGAACATTTCTAAGTGACCCCAAACTTTTGAACGGTAGTGTGTGTGTATGTGTATATATAAACTCAGCAAAAAAAGAACCGTCCTCTCACTGTCAACTGCGTTTATTTTCAGCAAACCTAACATGTGTAAATATGTGTATGAACACAAGATTCAACAACTGAGACACAAACTGAACAAGTTCCACAGACATGTAACTAACAGAAATGAAATAATGTGTCCCTGGACAAAGGGGGGTCAAAATCAAAAATAAGTCAGTATCTGGTGTGGCCACCAGCTGCATTAAGAACTGCAGTGTATCTCCTCCTCGTGGACTGTACCAGATTTGCCACTTCTGCTGTGAGATGCTACCCCACTTCCTCCAAGGCACCTGCAAGTTCCCGGACATTTCTAGGGGGGGGGGGGGGGGGGGAGAAATCACACACAGAACGAGCAGTATGGCTGGTGGCATTGTCATGCTGGAGGGTCATGTCAGGATGAGCCTGCAGGAAGGGTACCACATGAGGGAGGATGTCTTCCCTGTAATGCACAGCGTTGAGATTGCCTGCGATGACAACAAGCTCAGTCCGATGATGCTGTGACACACCGCCCCAGACCATGACGGACCCTCCAACTCCAAAATCGATCCCGCTCCAGAGTACAGGCCTTGGTGTAACGCTCATTCCTTCGACAACAAACACAAATCCGACCATCACCCCTGGTGAGACAAAACCGCGACTCGTCAGTGAAGAGCACTTTTTGCCAGTTCTGTCTGGTCCACGACGGTGAGTTTTTGTGCCATAGGCGACGTTGTTGCCGGTGATGTCTGGTGAGGACCTGCCTTACAACAGGCCTACAAGCCCTCAGTCCAGCCTCTCTCAGCCTATTGCAGACAGTCTGAGCACTGATGGAGGGATTGTGAGTTCCTGGTGTAACTCAGGCAGTTGTTGTTGCCATCCTGTACCAGTCCCACAGGTGTGATGTTCGGATGTACCGATCCTGTGCAGGTGTTGTTCTACGTGGTCTGCCACTGCGAGGACAATCAGCTGTCCCTCCTGTCTCCCTGTAGCGCTGTCTTAGGCGTCTCACAGTACAGACATTGCAATTTATTGCCCTGGCCACATCTGCAGCCCTCATGCCTCCTTACAGCATGCCTAAGGCACGTTCACGCAGATGAGCAGGGATCGTTCTTTTGGTGTTTTTCAGAGTCAGTAGAAAGGCCTCTTTAGTGTCTTAAGTTTTCATAACTGTGACCTTAATTTCCTTCCGTCTGTAAGCTGTTAGTATCTTAACGACCGTTCCACAGGTGCATGTTCATTAATTGTTTATGGTTCATTAAACAAGCATGGAAAACAGTGTTTAAACCTTTTAGAATGAAGATCAGTGAAGTTATTTGGATTTTTAAGAATGATCTTTGAAAGACAGGGTCCTGAAAAAGGGACGTTTATTTTTTTGCTGAGATACATATATATTTAAATTCAGTTCCACAATTGCTGACACTTAATCCTAGTAAAAATTCCGTCTTAGGTCAGTTAGGATCACCACTTTATTTTAAGAATGTGAAATGTCAGAATAATAGTAGAGAGAATGATATATTTCTGCTTTTATTTCTTTCATCAGATTCCCAGTGGGTCAGAAGTTTACATACACTCAATTAGTATTTGGTAGCATTGCCTTTAAATTGTTTAACTTGGGTCAAATGTTTCAGGTAGCCTTCCCACAATACGTTGGGTGAATTTTGGCCAATTCCTCCTGACAGAGCTGGTGTAACTGAGTCAGGTTTGTAGGCATCCTTGCTCACAGACACTTTTTCAGTTCTGCCCACAAATTTTCTATGGGATTGAGTTCACTCTCTGTACTATTATTCTGACATTTCACATTCTTAAAATAAAGTGGTGATCCTAACTGACCTAAGACAGGGAATTTTTACAAGGATTAAATGTCAGGAATTGTGAAACTGAGTTTAAATGCATTTGGCTAAAGGGTCTGTAAACTTCTGACTTCAACTGTATATATAAAAGTTTGATAATTCTATAGACCTGATCACCTGTTGAAGAATTTGACCAACACTGACTAGTTCAAGTATACACAGTTTGTCATTTATTGATTTTAACAGATCGGTTTTGTCCTTTACCATTCCCGGTGGTGAAAATATTAAATCGTCTGTGTCTGTAGAAGAGTCACGTTTTAGTTTTGAAATAGGTTCCCCTGTCTTACTCTCTGCCATGTTTGGGTGTTGCTTGTTTTCATCACATTTGTTGATACATTTCTCTAGTCTTACGATTTGTTTTGTGTTGTTATCCAGATTGAAGGTTATTACCCACCAGATTGTGTAGTGCAAATATTTAGCCTAACTTACAGATTTTGAATATTACGTTTTTATCTTGATGTGGTCTACATAGCTGTGTTCAGTCCACCATCTTGGTGTTTGCAATCTGTGCTTTTACTGGTTCCCCTAAATTCCCCTAGGTAGGTTTATTTATTTATTGGCAGAGAGAGGACATGTTTGTTGTTGTGCCCCTCTATTGGACATTGATCTTACCGAACACTGATGTGAGCAGCGCCCCAGTGCCAGAGGCCAGCATCTGCTGCACTGGAGTGATCCCAGCTGAGGGGGTAACAACAGGCCGCTCCCCCATCCTGACCACCTGAGACAGACAGGGAGACAGAAAACATCAACCACACCACTCAAATGTTCTTGTCATAGTGTTACTTTAATTTTCTCTTCTAATGAGAGGCTAGTTAGTGCTTGACAGATTCCATTATATGTGAAATAAAAAAGGCTGTTGGGGAGTGCCTCTGCTTTGAGCTAGGCTATACTCTGTCAAACTGTGCTTGATTACTGAGACAAAATACAGAATGTCCTCAGGGCAAGACGGCAAGAGTGGTAACTGCCTGGACAACAGCATGGCCATTGTAAAGCTTGAGCTTAGCCTAACCCTAGGCTCCTGCATATTATCCAAACGTGTGTCTTAGGGGTCCTTGAATAGCCAACAGCCACTACTAGTCCAAATGACAAACAGCTTGTTATTCAGGAGTCTATTTCTAAGTGATAGTGACTAGACCAGCTTGTTATTCAGGAGTCTATTTCTAAGTGATAGTGACTAGACGTACAGTAGCCTCGTTCATGTGGGATAGGAGGGGTTATAATAGAGAGCTTGACACACTAAGATTAGGTATCTGTTATGTGCACGTCTCCCCTCTCCTAGCTACTACACCCAGTTTTCAAACCCCACACACTCCCACAACACCTCACTGATACAATAGCACGTCTGGTGACATAAAAACTACTATCCACAGAAGATTGACTAAGCGCACATTCAATACAGACAGCGAGGGGGATTAGAACCTGGTGAACTGAAAATTGGTGATAACAAATGGCAAATTGAAATGGGTGATATCAAATGTGTTTACTAAGAAATTAATAATTGGCAGATTATGAATGAAAGAGTCTAGAAAGCAACAAGAGAGAACATCTACCTCTCTCTTTACAGTACCACTAACATAGCTCTGTAAAGGGCTAATCGTTTCTAGAGTAGTATAAACATTTCTAGCCCAGTTCTTGATCAGAGGGAGCCATCTCAAGCATATGATCGAATGTGTTGCTGAATGTGTTTGTGCACTGCAGAGGAACTGAGCACTTATCAAGCCATGCCGAATGTCTCGTACTGCAGGCTTGCTGGCAGACGATCACGTTCCAATTTCCCTGACTATCACCTCCCCCTACTGCAGCTGACTGTGGCAGGATTACCCTAAAACAAATCCCACCATATCCCGACCCTCAGCAAAAATATGAACACAGGCCAGGAACTGGTTCCTACATTTACAACATTGTCTAGGCTAATTTCACAGAATTAAGACAYCAWRMMMRWWWYKKKYWTGRTAAGAGTAAAAATMATAACTACTTCCTCTATGGCTCATGCATCTGATTATTATGCATAATATTTCTAATCCATGTGCTTCATCAATCTTGCCCTGTGTTGTGTGATAAATGGCAGGGTCATTCCTACAATGGTGCCTTTTCTGTCCCCAGGAAATATAACTTCTTATTTTGTGTAAAAGGTGGATTCCAAAAGGCTTTAAATATAAGGTCAGCTGTCATTTACCTTAAACTCAAAAATATGTATCTTGAAAGGGAATTTTATGCATTTTGAACACTTTTCAGTGGATGTAGGCATGTTTACCATGTCCCTGGGTGTTACTCATCAACTTCCACGAGAAGTATGCCATAAAATATTTTATTTATCTATTTTCATTATTTTATAGTCCTAGTTAATATCTCATCAATAATGTTTTCTTCATGATTATTGTATTTATTATTCTATTTAAGATTATGTGTGTCCCTGATATCACTTTCCACCCTGTTAGAATGCTGCACTACTTGGGAGCAACTAAGGTAGTTAGCCTAGTGGTTAGAGTGTTGGGCCAGTAACCGAAAGGTTGCTAGATCGAATCCCCGAGCTGACAAGGTAAAAATCTGTCATTCTGCCACTGACCAAGGCAGTAAACCCACTGTTCCTAGGCCATCATTGTAAATAAGAATTTGTTCTTAACTGACTTGCCTAGTTAAATAAAATAAAAATCTCAGTGCTAGAGGCATCACTACTGACCCTGGTTCGATTCCAGGCTGCATCACAACCGGCCGTGTTTGGGAGTCCCATAGGGTAGCGCACAATTGTCCCAGCGTCGTTAGGGTTTTGCCGTCATTGTAAATAAGAATTTGTTCTTAACTGACTTGTTTAGTTAAATAAAGGTTAAATAAACATAAAATAAATAGTTTGTTGTAATTCTCCATTTAAGAAAACAACCCCTTCGTACAATGACACCATTCAGGAAGTGTAATTTCTTTGGTGGGAAAACAATGGCGCAAAGCTCAATAAATATAAAGTTTTATATATTTTTTGTCTGTATGTCCCACTCGTACATCTCCACTGTTAGGCAAAATTTTGAAAATTCACCAAAAGTAAACATTTTAAAATGTTTGATTGATTAATTAAAATCCTAAAAGGTATTCCCAAACTGGGGTAGGAGCAAACTGGGGTAGGAGCAATGATATCAAATAAAAATTAGATTCACATTAGAGGGCCATTCCGATTAATCGGTCGACGATTAATTAGGGCCGATTTCAAGTTTTCATAACAATCGGAAATCTGTATTTAAAAAAAGAAAAATTACACCTTTATTTAACTAGGCAAGTCAGTTAAGAACACATTCTTATTTTCAATGACGGCCTAGGAACAGTGGGTTAACTGCCTTGTCCAGGGACAGAACAACAGATTTTTACCTTGTCAGCTTGGGGATTCAATCTTGCAACCTTTCGGTTACTAGTCCAATGCTCTAACCACTAGGCTATCTGCCACCCCAAGCTGTCAGGAATACCTGACAGCTTGAAAGACATTTTGGACACTACAGTGAAAATGTAGCAAGGCCCCTGAACTCTCATGTATTTTCTGCAATATGCAATGATATGGGCAGAGACCACGTAACGCTTTCACAACATACTGGTTATCAAGGGGCAAAGTATTGACAACATTTTTTTTATTGAGAGATAAGCTTAAAGTTCTTTACTGACCATCATTTTCTGACCGCTTGCATGATGATGAGTTTCTCACATGACTGGCTTATCTGGGTGATGTTTTTTCTCGCCTGAATGATCTGAATCTAGGATTACAGGGACTCTCTGCAACTATATTCAATGTGCGGGACAAAATTTAAGCTATGATTTAGAAGTTGGAGCTCTTCTCTGTCTGAAACACACAGGTCTTTCCATCATTGTATGATTTTTTGTGTGCAAATTAACTCAAATTTACAGACAGTGTCAAATGTGATATAGCTAAGCACCTGAGTGAGTTGGGTGCGCAATTATGCAGGTACTTTCCCAAAACAGATGACACAAACAACTGGATTTGTTATCCCTTTCATGCCCTGCCTCCAGTCCACTTACCAATATCTGAACAAGAGATCCTCATCGAAATGGAAGATTTCTGGATTGGGCTGTGCTCAGAGTATCCTGCCTTGGCAAATCGCGCTGTTAAGACACTGACGCCCTTTGCAACCACGTACCTATGTGAGAGGGGATTCTCGGCCCTCACCAGCATGAAAACTAAATACAGGCACAGACTGTGTGTGGAAAATTATTTAAGACAGACTCTCTCCAATACAACATTGCAGAGTTATATTCCAAGATGGCATAGCAGTCAGACGTCCTTTGTCCTCGTCTTGTCGTGTCCCGTGTATATATATATATATATTTACATATTTTCTTCACATATCTTTTTATATATATTTTTTTATAAAAACTCAACTTCAAAACACTCTCCTGCAACCTGCCTCACCAATTTAAAAATAAATATATATTATTCACCTCAAATCTGAAATCCACAACAGAAGCTAGCCAGAAGTTAGCCAGTTCATTGGCTAACGTTAGTATTCAGCTAACCACGGTTGGCGGTCATCAGCTGTCCTTTAGCTCGAAAAGCTATCGGCAGTTTTGTACAACGCGACTCAGACCAGAACATACCGGACCTATTTTCTCTCCATATCCCCGGATTTCTACCGCAAGCTCTGGACATTTACACATGGATCTTGCAGCTAGCTAGCTGCTATCCGAGTAACTATTGGCTAACGTCGGTCCCGGAGCAAACATCAATTATTCCAGAGCTAGCCAGCTGAAGAGTTCCATCAGCCACTCCTGGGCTACAATCACCTATCCGGACCCGTTTTACTGCCGATGCGGAGCCCCACCGGGCCTTCACGACTGGATTACCGACGTTATCTGCCCGAGGGAGTTATCCAACTGGCCCCTCCGTCGCGACGTAACCTAAATGCCAATCTGCGGCCCGCTAATCATTAGCTGTCTTATCGGCTGTTATCTGAATAGGTCTATCGGACAATTTTCTTGGGCCACTATAACTACAACTATTTTGCCAATTGGATTGGTCCCCTCTTCCACACGGAACCCCACTAATCTACCGACGGAAACGCACGAGGTGGCTAAAAACAGACCTCCATCCTCTGCCAGCTTGCTACCGATGGCCCGGCTAGCTGTCTGAATCGCCGTGACCCCAACCAACCTCACTACTCACTGGACCCTTATGATCACTCGGCTAAGCATGCCTCTCCTTAATGTCAATATGCCTTGTCCATTGCTGTTCTGGTTAGTGTGTATTGGCTTATTTCACTGTAGAGCCTCTGGCCCTGCTCATTATACCTTAACCAACCTTTCAGTTCCACCACCCACATATGCGATGACATCACCTGGTTTCAATGATGTTCCTAGAGACAATATCTCTCTCATCATCACTCAATGCCTAGGTTTACCTCCACTGTATTCACATCCTACCATACCTTTGTATGTACATTATACCTTGAAGCTATTTTATCGCCCCCAGAAACCTGCTCCTTTTACTCTCTGTTCTGGATGTCCTAGACGACCAATTCTCATAGCTTTTAGCCGTACCCTTATCCTACTCCTCTTCTGTTCCTCTGGTGATGTAGAGGTGAATCCAGGAGCTGCAGTGCCTAGCTCCACTCCTATTCCCCAGGCACTCTCTTTTGATGACTTATGTAACCGTAATAGCCTTGGTTTCATGCATGTTAACATTAGAAGCCTCCTCCCTAAGTTTGTTTTATTCACTGCTTTAGCACACTCTGCCAACCCGGATGTCCTAGCCATGTCTGAATCCTGGCTTAGGAAGACCACCAAAAACTATGAAATCTCCATCCCTAACTACAACATTTTCAGACAAGATAGAACAGCCAAAGGGGGCGGTGTTGCAATCTACTGCAGAGATAGCCTTCTGTCCTACTATCCAGGTCTGTACCCAAACAATTTGAACTTCTACTTTTAAAAATCCACCTCTCTAAAAACATGTCTCTCACCGTTGCCGCCTGCTATAGACCACCCTCTGCCCCCAGCTGTGCTCTGAACACCATATGTGAACTGATTGCCCTCCATCTATCTTCAGTGCTCATGCTGCTAGGTGACCTAAACTGGGACATGCTTAACACCCCAGCCATCCTACAATCTAAGCTTGATGCCCTCAATCTCACARAAATTATCAATGAACCTACCAGGTACCACCCCAAAGCCGTAAACACGGGCACCCTCATAGATATCCTCCTAACCAACTTGCCCTCTAAATACACCTCTGCTGTTTTCAACCAAGATCTCAGCGATCACTGCCTCATTGCCTGCATCCGTAATGGGTCAGCGGTCAAACGACCTCCACTCATCACTGTTAAACGCTCCCTGAAACACTTCAGCGAGCAGGCCTTTCTAATCGACCTGGCCCAGGTATACTGGAAGGATATTGACCTCATCCCGTCAGTAGAGGATGCCTGGTTATTATTTTTTTTAAATGCCTTCCTCACCATCTTAAATAAGCATGCCTCATTCAAGAAATGTAGAACCAGGAACAGATATAGCCCTTGGTTCTCTCCAGACCTGACTGCCCTTAACCAACACAAAAACATCCTATGGCGTTCTGCATTAGCATCGAACAGCCCCCGTGATATGCAACTTTCAGGGAAGTTAGAAACCAATATACACAGGCAGTTAGAAAAGCCAAGCCTAGATTTTTCAGGCAGAAATTTGCTTCCTACAACACAAACTCAAAAAAGTTCTGGGACACTGTAAAGTCCATGGAGAATAAGAACACCTCCTCCCAGCTGCCCACTGCACTGAGGATAGGAAACTCTGTCACCACCGATAAATCCACTATAATTGAGAATTTCAATAAGCATTTTTCTACAGCTGCCCATGCTTTCCACCTGGCTACCCCTACCCCGGTCAACAGCACTGCACCCCCCACAGCAACTCCCCCAAGCCTTCCCCATTTCTCCTTCTCCCAAATCCAGTCAGCTGATGTTCTGAAAGAACTGCAAAATCTGGACCCCTACAAATCAACCGGGCTAGACAATCTGGGCCCTTTCTTTCTAAGATTATCTGCCGAAATTGTTGCAACCCCTATTACTAGCCATTTCAACCTCTATTTCGTGTCGTCTGAGATTCCCAAAGATTGGAAAACAGCTGCGGTCATCCCCCTCTTCAAAGGGGGGGACACTCTTGACCCAAACTGCTACAGACCTATATCTATCCTACCCAACCTTTCTAAGGTCTTCGAAAGCCAAGTCAACAAACAGATTACCGACCATTTTGAATCCCACCACACCTTCTCCGCTATGCAATCTGATTTCAGAGCTGGTCATGGGTGCACCTCAGCCATGCTCAAGGTCCTAAACGATATCTTAACCGGTATCGATAAGAAACAATACTGTGCAGCCGTATTCATTGACCTGGCCAAGGCTTTCGACACTGTCAATCACCACATCCTCATCGGCAGACTCGATAGCCTTGGTTTCTCAAATGATTGCCTCGCCTGGTTCACCAACTACTTCATTGATAGAGTTCAGTGTGTCAAATCGGAGGGCCTGTTGTCCGGGCCTCTGGCAGTCTCTATGGGGGTGCCACAGGGTTCAATTCTTGGGCCGACACTCTTCTCTGTATACATCAATGATGTCGCTCTTGCTGCTGGTGAGTCTCTGGTTTTCCACCTTCTCACGCAGACACATTCTGTATACTTCTGGCCCTTCTTTGGAACACTGTTAACAACCCTCCAGATGAGCTTCAATGCATACAACTCTCCTTCCGTGGTCTCCAACTGCTCTTAAATCAAAAAACTAAATGCATTGCTCTCAACCGATCGCTGCCTGCCACCTGCCCGCCTGTCCAGCATCACTACTCTGGACGGTTCTGACTTAGAATATGTGGACAACTACAAATACCTAGGTGTCTGGTTAGACTGTAAACTCTCCTTCCAGACTCACATCAAACATCTCCAATCAAAGTTAAATCTAGAATTGGCTTCCTATTTCGCAACAAAGCATCCTTCACTCATGCTGCCAAACATTACCCTCGTAAAACTGACCATCCTACCGATCCTCGACTTCGCTGATGTCATTTACAAAATAGCCCCAACACTCTACTCAATAAATTGGATGCAGTCTATCACAGTGCCATCCGTTTTGTCACCAAAGCCCCATATACTACCCACCATTGCGACCTGTACGCTCTCGTTGCTGGCCCTCGCTTCATACTCGTCGCCAAACCCACTGGCTCCAGGTCATCTACAAGCCTGCTAGGAAAAGTCCCCCCTTATCTCAGCTCGCTGGTCACCATAGCAGCACCCACCTATAGCACGCGCCTCCAGCAGGTATATCTCTCTTGGTCCCCCAAAGCCAATTCCTCCTTTGGCCGCCTCTCCTTCCAGTTCTCTGCTGCCAATGACTGGAACGAACTACAAAAAATCTCTGAAACTGGAAACACTTATCTCCTCACTAGCTTTAAGCACCAGCTGTCAGAGCAGCTCACAGATGACTGCACCTGTACATAGCCCATCTATAATTTAGCCCAAACAACTACCTCTTCCCCTACTGTATTTATTTGTTTAGCTCCTTTGCGCCCCAAATATTTCTACTTTGCACATTCTTCACTGCAAATCTACCATTCCAGTGTTTTACTTGCTATATTGTTTTACTTCGCCACCATGGCCTTTTTTGCCTTTACGTTCCTTATCTCACCTCATTTGATCACATTGTATATAGACTTATTTTTCTACTGTATTATTGACTGTATGTTTGTTTACTCCATGTGTAACTCTGTGTTGTTGTATGTGTCCAAACTGCTTTGCTTTATCTTGGCCAGGTCGCAATTGTAAATGAGAACTTGTTCTCAACTTGCCCATACCTGTGTTAAAATAAAGGTGAAATAAAATGTGCATCCTTTTCAAGCAAACCTTGTCATTTAACCTGTTGAGTTAGTCACAATTTTCGATGAACAAATAAGGTTTTATATGTAAGATGGTTAAATAAAAGAGATAATTATATTATATATTGTGCCCTGGTCTATAGAGCTCTGTCACTTCCCACAAGCCGGGTTGTGGCAAAACTCACACTAATTCTTATGTTTAATAAATGTATAGTGTTATGTTGTGGCAGGCTTACAATTACGGCAAAAAACAACATTTGAGAGTTGCACTGACCCTGGTGTGAGGGGGTACAGCTTAGGTTGAATGTTTGAAGGGGTACGGGACTATAAAACGTTGGGAACCACTGTGCTAGTTCAATCTCTCACTCACAGAGCTATGGCTAATTTAGTCTTAACATTTCCACCCTGTTAGGATTATGCACATAACAGATTGGAAAATCCACCTCAAAAAATGTAAGTGCCTGAGTTGATCAATAGTGTTTTTCTTTAAGTTCAAACGTGTCCTTTTTCTGTAGAAAAAAAAAGAGTATACTATTATTTCTCAAATGTTTAGGTCCAGAGGAGAGCACAATCAGCTAGCTGGAAGGAAGGGACCCCAGCTAAAGTTGATGAATTCTGATGCAATGGATCAACAAACTGGTAGTATAGCATAATGTAACCTAATACTCATGTATTTGCAGCTGGACATGTCACATACTACAAATATACGCTTTGGTGACATCGTCCAACCGATCAGCAATATCAAGAACTCTGCTCTAGGTAGCACTTGTTGGGCTGTGAGTGATGTTAAATGATGAGGTGAATCGAACTAACAACGGAAGTATTTGTCGTGTGGATAATTTATTTTTCTATTTTTTATTATAGAACGAGTTGTTGCCGTGCTCACTTTCTAATTATAAAACGCTCACAAAACATTTGTTGCTCGAACATACCTAGGTAGCGCTAGACAGTGAGCGATCCATGCAGTACAGTAGAGTAAGCTATATGCAAAACGGAACAGCATGCCAGCCCTCCAATTCAAGATGCTTGCTAGAGGCTAGCTAGCTGGCTAACAGACACTAGCTAGCTAGCTGACTAAATATCGCAAAAACAGAAGATAAAACATGTCAAAGCTTGATACTCACATCTAGTTTATAGCGTAGCTATAAAGGTTACTCTATCTGCGTTGTGAATTTGATGGGAATTTCATGGACAATGTTGCCTGTTTCCCTAAGTGGTTGAATGGACATGCTGTCGACAGACGTAAGCTGCTGTTAGCTAACTTGACAAAAGCTATCGAGATAGGCACTAGTAAACCAACCCTATTCGTCTGCCGTGACAGACACGCCTTCCAATTAGTCCTGCACGGTTCTTGCATGGTATTCTTATTCTTCCCTTGCAAAAGATGAACTATATTTTAAGACAATTAAATACTCTGCCAACAAAAAACTGTTAGAATTATAAATGTGCGTCCTCCCCTCCCCGCATCTGTACTTGAAATAAATGCCTGCCCTTCGTATCTCTGCACCATCAGTGTCCATAATCAGGTTTGCTGGCCTCGCTTGCTCATTGAAACGACAACATCAACATCCCCATTTCTCCTCCATCCTATCTGTTATCTTGGTTTTGTCCCAATGACAGTATTTTTATTTGTCCTTTGAACTACTGCACTCCTCGCGGAGAAGCTTTCTAGTACCTGTCAGTGGCGCGTGTGTGGTAGATTGACACCTATGTAAACCATTCAGAATGTCGAATAGCTAGGAAGACATTTAGGGGCGTGAACATATTTCCTCTACTCGACATTTTGTTGTTGAGAAACTTCAGCGCGTTCAGAAGTCGGCTACATTGTCAAGGAGCGCTGACACCTGTAAAGTCACTGAGATAGAGGTATGGTCAACTTTTTTTTATTTAGATAGAGGCAAGATCTCAATGACAAATATATTCAATTATAAACTTCTCAAGTGAAATTGCACCAAATGTTCTACTTCAAATTAAATTGTATATATTGTGCTATCCTCGTCATTGCTTTTAAATTGTTGTCATTGTCTTTTGTGATAACAATTAGAAATCATTTAATATGGACCTAGGTGGGTGGGTCCATCTTTTAAAATTCTAAATGCACATCATGACCACAAAGATTGAGTGTGTGCCAATATAAAGGCATGGTGGTATATCAGGGTCCACAGTTCTTCTGAAACTGTTAAAGCCTGTTTTCTTCTCCTTTTGAAAGCACCTTGTGACAAAATACAGTAAGTGATTGTCTGATTGTCAGGTGAATATTGTCTGTGGTTAATACACCTGTGTTCCCTATTGCTCTTGATACCACAATGAAGGAAAGTATCTCTTATGGGAGGTACTTGGCTCAGATTAAGGGGAATTTTCCTTTAATAAAAACAGGTAAACTGAAAGTAGAAATGCTGTATGCTGCATCATTTTTGTGTCTAGTAGCCTAAACAACATTGAAGCAATGGTAAACTGCTTTAATGATCTCCCCTATGAAGCTCAACACTTAGTAACAGTATAATCATATCCCCTTTTCTGCATCATAGATTCATTCTTTAAATATGGTTGAATATGAGGGCTTTGTCTTGGTAAGAATGTGGAACTGTTAACTTTCTGAAGCTCACCCCATGGAACATAAAAGAGGAAGTGAATCTATGAAAATAGCTTGGGGNGGCTTTGTCTTGGTAAGAATGTGGAACTGTTAACTTTCTGAAGCTCACCCCATGGAACATAAAAGAGGAAGTGAATCTATGAAAATAGCTTGGGGAATTTTGATATACTTTAGTAGGCTACAGCACTACCTCAGGAGATTGTCTGAAAGTTACTCTAGTTAAGAGGAAAGTGAGAGTTCTGTCTAGATTTAGTTCTGATGACTCCATTGTTGCGATTTTATGCATTTCTGTACAAAAGAGCTTTATAWKATTTGTCAGTTATTGATTGTACAATAAATGTATATAATATACAGTTTGTGTTACAAGTTATTTCTGTCTCTCTCTTTCTCTCCAGATGCAMAGGTATCTGGTGCTCTGTATGGCCCTGCTGGCCCAGGTCTCTGCTGATGACTGCCCAGGTGGAGAGGCGTGTGAGGAGGGCAACACCTGCTGCAAGGTCCCCTCCYATGGRTATGAATGTTGCCCAATGTATCAGGTATGTATGGGGTGGTGCCTGCAGAACTTAGCCCTTAGCTTTATTTGCAGCCTGAACCCGAGTTCCCTAACCCTTGTACACTGAATTATATCTATTAGAAGTGTACAAACCAAATAGGTAGACTATGGTGTCATTGTCTCTTACCCTGAAATAGATACCTCTTTAATTGCACCCTTGTGCTAGCATTCTCTCGTAGTATTTGTTTGGTCTGTAAGATGTGAGATTCTAACACACTTTGTTAATCAAACTACTCTTACCATTTATCTCAGGCTGAGTGCTGTGAGGATCATATCCACTGCTGCCCTGAGGGAACACTCTGCGTTGTGAATGAGTCCATGTGTGTGAATGGAACTGTCTCCCTACCATGGGTGGAGAGAGTCTCTGCTAAACAGTCCATATATCCTAAAGTAAGAATGTCAGTGAATCCAGGAAGAAAGTTTAGCTGACTATTGACAACGTTGAAATGCACTGTACACAAAGAACTGCTTACCCCTCTCTTAAAGCTTTATACAAACAAGAATTGGTTCTAACCAGTTCTCACAGCCTAAGATAGGCTCTAAAGATCTTTTCACTCCCCTAAATAGACAGAACTAGAATTCAGCCTGGTTATGCCTTTAGTGCCCCAGAGATAAGGAGGCAAAAACAAATCAATCCTTTGTGCGGTGTGTGAAGAGGGTACTGAAAATTAACAGTGAAAAGTACATACAGTACTATTCAACTCAAGCATTTACATAGCATTAGACTGTAACAAAWCCATTTTRKRCCAACAACGTAATTAARCTAGATGAACGTAAGGAAATCAAAAATACTATGATCAGTCATYTTTTTTGTCATTGAAAAAGTCWAATGTATTTTTTRRWKCCCTCTAGTCTTTCAGAATGATCAGTGCATATGCCGGGGATGAGGATGATAACATCTGCCCTGACAAGTCCCACTGCCCCGAAGAGTTCTCCTGTCTGAAGGCCACTACAYGCTATGGTTGCTGTCCTGTCGCTCATGTAATAACCTAACCACTGCTGCAATCTAGCCTTTTGCGCCAGATTCATACTGTTATGCGGTTCACATAAACATACATTGGTGTCAATGGAAAAACTGGAGTTATGTGCACAMATATCAAGTTAGGATGCAGGCCTGAGTGAATAGTAAATMMATCTATTGTACACACAGGCTGTGCCTTGCTCTGATGGGAAACATTGCTGTCCTGAAGGCCACCAGTGCAGCACAGACTGCAGCTCCTGCATCAAACAGACAGGTTAGACTCTTGTGGAGTCACATGTTGCCATCTTATGCGTCTGTTGCAACATCATCACTAACCCCTCTGCCTACTAACCCCTCTGCCTTCTTCCACCCCGGCAGAGCCTGTTGTTGCAGTGATGTGCAGTGACAAGGAGTCTGAGTGCCCAGAGGGAACCACATGCTGTGAGACTCCAGATGGGAGTTGGGGGTGCTGCCCCATGCCCAAGGTACAGGGGAGGAGGGGGCTAGGGGGTTACCATCATGGATTTGCCAGTCAGGAATAATATTGGTCCTTTGAATGTGTGACATGTACACTCTCCAGTGTCTGTAATCACTCCATGGAGAGATGTCTAATCAAGGATTTGCATGGCCTATGTGCTAACCCTTTGTTTATATATGCTCTTCTCATGAGGTGATTCTCTGTGTGTCTGTGTGTACTGACCAGGCTGTGTGCTGTGAGGATAAGATTCACTGTTGTCCTGAGGGCAGCACCTGTGACATCAAGCAATCCAAGTGTATATCCACTACCAACAAGGAAATGCCCATGTGGGCTAAGTTCCCTGCCCGCAAGAGGGCAGAGTGGGAAAACCAGAATGGTAGGTTTCACCCCCCCCCCCCCCAAAAAGGCATATTTTCCTGGTCTATTTTTGTACCAATCACTGTCTGGATGTTAATGTGTATATGATTATTTTGCTGTACGTGCTTTCAGAAGTTGCCCAAGTGACAACACCTATTCCAGACACTACCACCTCAGCCAATAGGAGTCCTGCTTCTCTTTGGGAGGGTACTTCTCCACCCTTCATTAGGACAGGAGGTATGACATTACACTTCTTCTTAGAACAATACAATAGTGCTGTGGAATATTTTGTTAGCTCGCCAGTGTGTTTGAACGTAACACCCTGCTGTCTCTCCAGACGTTCCCTGTGATGAGTCAACGGCCTGTTCGGATGGAACCACATGTTGTAAAACACAGGAAGGAGGATGGGCATGCTGTCCTCTGCACAGGTACTATGTCTCATACTGTAGGGGCCCATTCATCTCTTTAGCTAATCCATTTCTTCAAGATAGATCAACCTGATTGCATGTCTTTTGCTTGTCCTGTGACAGCTTCCCCTTTTTGTTTGGGCTCTTCTCTCTTCCAGCAGTTTGCTGCAGTGACTTGGTCCACTGCTGCCCTCATGGTAAGAAGTGCAACCGGCTGCCCAGACGTGTGACGACCCCTCAGGTCCCCCTCTGAGCCCTGGCTGAAGAAGGTTCCTGCCGTGCCTCGGGAGGGTAAATTGCCAGGAGATGTTACCTGTGACCCCACCCATGTGTGTCCCGACAACACCACCTGCTGCAAGACAGCGTCAGGAGACTGGCCTGCTGCCCTTGCCTGAGGTAGGGACAGAGAGATGTGGCTAACTGCTGTGGATAGGCAAATTAATGAATGGCCTCTTAACTTGACTGCTCTGCGATGCGTGAGAGATTCTGTATGGCTAACAAAGAGGCACTTAGTTTTTGGTCTTTACGACATCCCAGTATCATTCCTCATCTTTACTCCTGTCAGCTTGCTGCTGCTTGTGATCTTAACCTTCTCTTGCCTTGTTAAGGGATTTTGAGCTTGAACCACATGTTGTTTTTATAGCATTGAAAAGTAGAACTGGGAAACTGGGTAATCTAGGAGTCACAACTTTTCTCTAACTTGCATAATCTCTTCTGCTACCAGCAATACCTCTACATAATTCTTAAAAGGCTTGTGACAGTCTTAAATGACAGAAAATGTTTGTTGTGTGTCTATCCCTTCCTCCCTCCAGGCGTGTTGCGTTAGTGTGAACCACGAGCACGTCTGCGCCCGATGAGCACCACCTGTGACCTGCTTGGCTGCTGCCACCTGTGATGGTCCCTCAGTGCGGAGCCCATCCGGTGGGGAAGGTGCCCATCTACAAACACCTTGCATTGATCATGAAGAGGCCCCCCAGACCGCAGCAAGGGTGCATAATGGAATGACATGGAGCTGCCTACAGAGGATGACAAAGTGATGAAGATGAGGGGCCAAGCCCAAAAACACGTTACAATAAGATCATAAGGTATCGTCCAACCACCAAAGCCGACCTAGCTTGATCTAATTATCTTATAATATTATGTTAGAAATGCATCCTCCTTGGAGATTGTGTTACTCGCTAAACATACACCCTGTCTGTCGCATACGTCAAGCAGATCTCCAGATCAAAATGTTCCCGTTGTGATATGTGCAACCCTCTGTTCGGATCGAACTAAACCAAATGTTTTCTAAACAACATCGCAAGAAGTCAAGAGGTAAGTGGGCTAAGCTGATTCTGCCAGCCCGATATACTATTGCTCTCAATCGTGCAGGGCCCATCAACTCTCTGTAGTCACTTGAATCCATTCTTCAAGAATAATTCACACCTGTATTGCTTGCTTTTTGCTCTGGTCACGTGGACAGCTTCCCTATTTGTTGAGGCTCTTCTCGCTCCAGGCAGTCTGGCTTCGCATGCACTTGGATCCACTTATGCATGCCCTCATGGGTAAAAGTTGCAACGCTGGTCTCCAGCACCTGGTAACGCTAGTGACGACCCTAGGCATCCCCCTCTGAGCGTACCTGGCTGCTAAGAAGGTTCTCCTTGCCTGGTGCGCTCCGGGATGGATAAATTGCCAGAGATGTTACCTGTGACCCACCCATGTGTTCCGGCACGGCGACAACACCACCTGCTGCAAGACAGAACCGTCTATTGAGACTGTCCTCTGCCCCTGCTGCGTTGACGCAGTAGAGACAGAATACTATGGCAATAATACTGCTTGTCGAGTAGCAACACTTAAATCAGATGGGCTCTTACACTTGACTGCTCTGCGATGCAGTGACAGAGATTCTGTTTATGGCTTACAGAAGAGAGGCAACTTGTCTTGGTTCTGTTACACATCGCCAGTATTATCACTCCTCATTCTTCACTCTCGTCAGCTATACTGCTGTGTGATCTTAACCTTCTCTGCCTTGTAAATGGTTGTTGGAGCTTGACCAAATGTGTTTTATATCAGAGGTGGCTATGTTTCATATGGAAAAGTGTAACTGGGAAAACTGGTTAATTAGGGAGTCACAACTTTTCTCTAACCTTGCATAATCTCTTCTGCTACCAGCAATACTTCTACATAATTTCTATAAAGGCTTGTTGTGTGTCCTTTCCCTTCCTTAAGGCTGTTTGCTGTGAGGACCACGAGCARTGTTGCCCCCATGGCAGCACCTGTGARCTGGCTAKCCTCACCTGTGATGGCCCCTCAGGGCCAGAGCCYATGGTGGGGAAGGTGCCCGCCCTCACKACCCAGYCACCTGATCATGAGGAGGCACCCGCAGACCACCAGGGGGTGCAGATGGARGACATGGAGCTGCCTACAGAGGATGATGAAAGTGARGAAGACGAGGAGTTGCACAGGACACAGTGTGACGCCCACACCAGCTGCCCAAAGGACGCCACCTGCTGCTTTATGAAATCCACCCAGAAATGGGGCTGCTGCCCACTGCCACAGGTGAGTGTTACAGTAATGGTTAGTGCTGAGCAATTGGTGCTTTTGAGGTCTGTTCGGTTTCGGTTCGATTATAAAAAAATAATAACGGATTTCGGTTTTGATTATTTGGGTTGAATGCTGTAACAGCACAGAATAAAACAATAAAAMTCCCATGGTGGAAGTGACTGCCCATTTACTGCTTATCACATTGCTTTACTTTAATAAAATATTAGGTTTTGTGTGTATTACATTTGTTTTAATTTATAACTTTGTTATTTCATTCCAATTAATCATTTCATCTCTATAGAGCTGCTGCCTATGCTGTCTGACAAAATCACTATTTTGTAGTTCTTCAACATAAATAAGGCATACTTATTTACCAACTAGCAATCACTTTGATCARGTATTTTCAGGTAGAGATACCTCGCGAAGCAACAGCTGCTCCAAAGACAGTACAGTATGAAGATGGGCAGAAACTGCTTCACCAATAGAAATATCCAATCACGCTTGTAGACGATGTCATGGCGACGTTGGCTAGCTAAGCTCATGCGCAGAAATGCCAATGGGTCTAACGGGCATCACGTGCCAAACTGCACCTGTTCATGCCATCAAATCAAAGGCACTTCTTCAATATAGTAATTTTTTATAAAAATTGAAACGTGTAAGATTGTCACTTTCACGAGGTTGGAGTAATAACATGTTCAACTACGTAAGACATTGGCTCGAATCTGGGTTGTACCTTTAGATTTGGAGAAAACATTTTTTAATTTGATTTGGAGAAGAAGAAAAAATGTAAGGACACTTTTTTTACTTGTCCCAGTGACTTCTAAAACCCCAGCCTGGTCTGCTTCTCAAGCGCTCTCTATATCCCTTCTGTAGCAGGCATAAAATAAACACAGACCGTACAAGTCGATGCGCAATGGATTATAGTCATTGTAGTTAATTACAATGTTTTATGCGCTAAACTATGTAGAATATTGGCCTGTTGGAAACAACCCCCCACAAGATCTCACAGTTCAGGCTGGATCTGATTTATCTCTAAAGAAACTGCAACGTGCGCATTGAGCTCATAAAAAAAAAACTGAACGAAATGGAATTTAAATAATTTAACTGACATCGGTCAATTAGTTGCTTGATAGCCAAAATGTTGGTCAATCACTCAGCACTATTAATGGTGTTCCCAACTAGTGAGGAAGGATTTTAGGGAATGAAAGCCCTTTCCCTCACTACTCGCTGTTCCCTCTTCCCCAGGCAGTGTGCTGTGCTGATGGAGAGCACTGCTGTCCCAAAGACTACATATGTGATATGCGCAAGACRTCCTGCTCTAAGGGTGGGGTGGTGATCCCATGGTACAACAAGCTGGCAGCTGAGCCAGATGACAGTGCCCTCACTGCCCCCCTCTCTGTGAAGTGTGACACCCAGAACAGATGCCCTGAAGGCTCCAGCTGCTGCCAACTTTCCACAGGACAGTGGGGCTGCTGCCCCCTGCGCAAGGTGTGTGTTTGTGTGAGCGAGGGTGTGTGTTGGTATGCACATGCGTATACAGAACCCTAGAAACAATTTTGCTCTGCTATCTCACTTGGGAAGCCTTTCATGTCTGTACCACATCTGGCCGTAATTGGGAGTCCCATAGGGCAGCGCACAATTGGCCCAGCATTTGTCCAGATTTGGCCAGGGTTGGCTGTCATTGTAAATAAGAATTTGTTCTTAACTGACTTGCCTAGTTAAATTAAAATAATTTCTCTGTCTTGTCTCCCTGTATAGGCTGTGTGCTGTGCAGATGAGGAGCACTGCTGTCCACAGGGCTACAGCTGTAACATGGGCTCAGGGACTTGCCAGAAGCTAATGTTTCTTCAGGTCCAGACGGTACCCCTAACTCGGGTGTCTGCGCCTGAGCCCCCGACCTCACAGGAGAAGGAAATCCACTGTGGGGGGCCGTTTGTCTGCAATAATGAGGAGACATGCTGCAAGGTCTCCGCCACTACATGGGCCTGCTGTCCCGTTCCAAATGTATGATATACTCCTCTGCCCTCTCACCAGACACCACAAACACTTCTAGAAATGAAAATGTCATACTAATGTTAGTGAAGTTCAAGACTAAGGCATCTACTCTCCTTCTATTGAATAGTCAAATTCCTATATGGTTTCTCTCATTGCTTCCTCGATCTCTTTTTTTTTTACTCTCCCTTCCACCTTATCCCTGTCTTCCTCCACCTGTCCTCCTAGGCGGTGTGCTGCAGTGACATGAAGCACTGCTGCACTACAGGCTACACCTGTGGTGGGGGACGGTCCTGCACCCAGTCCACTGGCTTCAAATGGGACCACTGGCAGGTGTTCTTCTCCAACAAGAAGAGAGCCCTGCGTGTGTGACAACATTGGGCTAGACCTATCACTCCAAACGTTGGAGTGATAGGCCAACACTCCACCACCAGACGCATTGCACTAATGAAGGGACGCGGGAACTTAATATCACTGTTACAGTATATCAAATTGTGTTTTTTACAGAGGAAAAATAGTGTGTGTATTTATAGGAAAGGGGAGTGAAAATAAGTAACATTTTGCGCCATTGGTAGGTGCTTGGAATGTTACTACATTTACTACCCATGCTTGCTCATGAACAGAAACTATCAAGGATTTGAAATCACTCCAAAAATGAGATACCAATGTTGAACAATCTTTTAGGGATGTGGCTCAGGGAAGGATTGGAATGTGATATAAAACTAGTTGTAAGCTACTATCAAGATTGACACAGAGGAGCATATAAATGACAAGAACTTAGTACTGTTTTACAATGTTTGATGTTACCTTTTAAACAGGAAGAGTTTTTTTTTGTTGTTGTTGACCATATGAAGTGCATTGTGCCTCATAGTTTCAGGTATACCTTTGAAATGCCTTTTACATTTAGTCTGTCATTGTAAATAAGAATTTGTTCTTAACTCACTTTCCTAGCTAAATAAAGGTTAAATAAAATAAATATGCCACCCTGTGGCTGAACTGATACTGTCTACTTGGGAAAACTTGAAATATATATTTTTTTACCTTTAAAAACAAATTCTTATTTTCAATGAAAACCTAGGAACAGTGGGTTTACGGCCTTGTCCAGTGACATAACGAGAGCTTTTTACCTTGTCAACTCGGGGATTCGAGCTTGCAACCTTTCGGTTACAAGTCCAACGCTCTAACCACTAGGCTACCTGCCGCCCCATATGCCCTCCGTCTAGTCCAACGCTCTAACCACTAGGCTACCTGCCGCCCCATATGCCCTCCGTCTTGTTGCTACCACGTTTTAAGTAAGAGATGGATTATCTCACTTCCTTGTGTTTTAGAACTTATGCCATTTTAAATAGTCCGTAATGATTCAGGTTGTTGCTACCAAAGGGAATTAATTTGCTGTAAAATGTGAATAAAAAAATAAGTCATTGCCAAATCAATTGTACACTATGCATGTGTTGGTTTGTGATCAGTGTTCACTCAAATCTGTGCCCAGTATGTAACTATAGTAGGCCTTGCAAGTAAAAAGGTAAAAACTCAAGAGGTGATAAAGGTGAGTACCGAGTGGACTACATTTGGAGAAAAACCACATTCAACGTCTGATACTAATTACCAATCACTGGAAAGTTTTCTGTGGGTTTTATGGCGGACTACACCCAAAAAGGTGTATTGGCGCCACCAACTGGACGGTTGGAAACCAATAAAATATAATGAATAAATCCATACGTAATAATGATACTAACTTAATCCACCCTAATAAAAAAAATGGTATATAGACAAAACAAACTCCCACTTCTATTTTAGATCCCCATATCTCCCTTCTCAGGCTCTAGGACCTGAGAGGGTGGTACGGCTTGGGGCAATATTCCATAACTCCTTTGCTGTGAAATCTTTCTGCCCCAGGAACCACTCCACCGCAATCACTATGATTTCTATCTTCCTGAACATTCTCCCCACCTTGGCAGTGTCAATAATTACCATAGCTATAAATGCCACAAAGTCCACCTTCTTAACCTTTAAAACGTCAGGGTCCTGCTGGTGAAAGGCAACCCCTGCAGGCTAGGCCTATCCACTACCTTGGACTCTTCTGGAGCACCATTCAAACCTTTTCATAGCTGCTGCATATGAAATACTCTGTGCAACCCTGACTAAGCCACCTCATTCTCTTTCACCCTTGTGGGGCATTCGGAAGACGTGGCTTCATTGTTCCCACCGCAATTGCAACATGTCACATATTCATCACTTTTATAAACATATGGTCCCTTCCACTTGGACATCTTGGCTTCTCCCTTCTGCAAACACTTGCTACATGACCGAAAGCTTCACAATGATCACACTGTATTGATCTTGGTATAAATGCTCTGACTCTGTAGTTAATATACCCTAACTGCACTTGAGTAGGGAGACTCCACATCAAAAGAACAAATAGACTTCATTTTCTCACCATTCATCACATGATTCATCCAACGCGCTTCAATTACTCCAGGAGTATTTTCCATCTCTTCAAAATCAACTTCCCACGAGACGCCTGCGGCGGCCTGATATAACCCCCTTGAGGGGTTCCCTGTTCCGAAGAGACACACATGACACTTTAAACTTTTTTATTTTATTTCACCTTTATTTAACCAGGTAGGCTAGTTGAGAACAAGTTCTCATTTACAACTGCGACCTGGCCAAGAATAAAGCAAAGCAGTTCGACACATACAAGTTAGAGTTACACATGGAATAAACAAACATACAGTCAATAATACAGTAGAAAAAGTATATATTCAGTGTGTGCAATTGAGGTAAAATAAGTGAGGTAAGGCAATAAATAGGCCATGGTGGCGAAGTAATTACAATATACCAATTAAACACTGGAGTGATTGATGTGCAGAAGATGAATGTGCAACTGGAGATACTGGGGTGCAAAGGAGCAACATAAATAAATAAATACAGTATGGGGATGAGGTAGTTGGATGGGCTAGCAATTTAGAAAATCGATTAATTAAGGTAAATTCCTTCTGATCCGCAGAATCAAAACAAGCCCGCCTCTCGTGATCATCACAACCTTCACTTTACCCAGTGCTCTCTCCACCAGTTTGGATAACTCAAATGGTTTCTTCAAGATTGGTACTCTGCTCAACCACCGGATTAAACACCAACACACCTTACTCCTACTATTCTCGTCACTGTGCCCCACTGGGAAGTTATGCTATGGATAGGTTAAAATGGCATATTGCTGTTTCTTGCAGGGAGTTCATATGCACACCAGATCAGTGCTTTTACGATGACGTGGCACTGTTTATGACGTGTTGGAAGCCCGCCTCTCCATTTGACGTAAGAATCTATCAAGATGGCGATGCACCTGCTTCATCGGTGGTAATTATTTTAATTTCTAAAACGGTGTACATAAACGATAAAACAAAGCGTCGTTTCCAGTTGACAATAACTTTAATATCGGAGGACAACGTTGTCTTTATTACCTTTCAAACATGTCGACAGAGGAACTGTCAACCTCGGACAGCGAAGCTGCCTTTGCTGGGGCTGGCGAGCGATGGGCGCCCGTCGGCGCTGTAGCCAGTCCGGAGGATGAGAGCGGGAAGGGAAACGCGGTCGAGCCGAGGAGGAAAGGCTCAGCTGTGTCTGGTGAGACGGAGATGACTGCAAGATTGAGGAAACTGGAGGACGAACAGGGCTTGCTGAATTCCTCGCTCCTCGCTTTGACATCTCATTTTGCACAAGTGCAGTTCCGCTTGAAGCAGATAGTTCACGCTCCGAATGATGAGAAGGAGAGGATGCTGGTAGAACTGGAGGAGTTTGCTTTCAAAGGCTGTCCTCACGTTGTGGGATGCAGGCCACAAGATACCCAACAGCTCGAAAACGCGGTAAGTAGTCCATCTAGCCCACGGCTGGTCAGACTTGATAGATCTAAGAATGTAAACAATGGTTCCTCTTCAGTAAGTGGAAAAATTATGTCAACACAAACACTCAATTGCTTGAGGTTGTGTGATTATGTAAGCTATCCATTATGTGTAGAAAAATAGGTTATGTTAGTCCCCCACAAAACAGACCACAGACAGACACCAATTTAGGCCTACACCAATGTCAGTACAGTGTTCCACCAGTAATACCTGGTGATGGGATGGGGGTGATTGTGGTGGTCACATTAGTTGCTGCCCTTACGTAGGCTGGTCGTCATTCAGTGTCAGTCGGACAGCTGTAAGGATGACCACTGGACACATATAGACTCAGACACACCCTGGGATGCAACACTCGGAAACCTGTGCGTACACACACACACACACACACACACACACACACACACACACACACACACACACACACACACACACAGGCAGTAGCAGCCACCGTCTTGTCAAACATCTCACAGGAATTGAAATTATCCGGGCGACTACCTGGCTTATGATTAAGGCTTTGGTTTGCATCAAAACATCAAGGCTGTGCTCTCTGTTCTGTTCCATGAAATCTGTTATCTCCAGAGGAAGATAGAAAATGGTGGTATCTCATCAGCACAATAAGTGACTCACAGGCTCAGTTAACATCTTCCAGAAGATCATTATCTCTGTAATAATAGCTTCTGTATGCACAACTAAACCAAACCCCATTGTTTACTCCKTGCAGRTCTCCATTTACCTTCGAGATAATGCCRGCTTATGTAYTACTGTCTTTGATTAAAGGTTTTCTTTTTCTGATTTCCTCTGTGTCTACATGCTTTACTTGTAGGAGGACCTGGTGAGTATGGCTACAGCTCTCTGTTCCTCTCCAGCATCTGTTTCGTCTGTCTGTCTTTAGTAAACATGCATGATGAATAAGGGCTGTGTATAGACCCTCCCCATCACTCCCTGTCCCCTTTGTACACCCCAGTCCTCCACTGACAGTGTATTCTGTGTTCTCTCTTCTCCACACAGAGTGAGAGGGAGAAGAGAGAGCGTCTGGAGGTCCAGAGGGAGAAGCAGAAGGAGCTCATCGTCCAGCTGAAGACCCAGTTGGATGACCTGGAGCGCTATGCCTACCAGGAGGGCAGCTACGACTCCCTGCCCCAGTCTGTGGTCATGGAGAGACAGAAGGTAGAGCTCCGTTCATGTACCAGAAGTCTCCTAAAAGTCTATTCGATACAATGTTGTTTCCTRCCCATGTGTAATGTCCTGGTAATACTCATGACGGTTCCACTCTTCCACTGCCAGGTAATCATTGACGAGTTGATCAAGAAGCTGGATGTGAACTTCAACGAGGACATAGGGAACCTGACGCCTGAGGAGCTAAGACAGAGAGTGGACGCTGCCATCGCTCAAATAGTCAACCCAGCCAGGGTCAAGGAGCAGCTGGTGGACCAGCTCAAGACCCAGATCAGGGACCTAGAGATGTTCATCAACTTCATCCAGGGTAGGTGGCAGTGGGCCTGGGATGCCATGTTGGCTGTGGTTAGGTGTCTTGGAAGCTCACTAATACACACTTTGTTACRGAAATATTCCACCAATATTCTGACTTACTACTGTATTTTCCCTTTACCCAACAGATGAGGTAGGGAACCCTCTTCTGTCTGARGGTYAACKCAGCCAGCAYCCGAGGACAGCAGGGCCCAACACCAGAGCCCCTGGAGGGAGGAAGAAAAGTCAGTTATCACCCAGCATTATTATCATAGGCTCTACAACATCACTCACAATACATCTGTTCTAARGATTKTCTTCTCCTGCRCATAGTGGACCCAGAGCAGGCCCAGAAGATGAGGCAGACAGGCTTGCAGCTGATCCAGCGGGCCCTGGCTGTGCTGCAGATCTTTGCAGTGAGCCAGTTTGGCTGTGCMGCTGGCCACGTTCCCCAGAGCATGTGGTCYCAGGGGGAAGGGGGCCAGGACTACGGCCCTCTGCTGCAGCGTCTGGAGGGGGCTGTAGACCGGGTTCGAGTGCAGGCCTCGTGCAGACAGCCCTCAGTAGATCACGTGGTCAGCTACAACAGCAGCTTGGCCCTGGGGTCCCGTGATGAGCTCACTGCCTCAGTGAGGAAGGAGCTGGCCATGGCTCTGAGAGACCTGCTAGCCCACGGTCTCTACTCCCCCTCCCAGGGCATGAGCCTAGTGCTGGCCCCTATCTCCTGCCTGCTGCCCTACAGACCTGGCCCAACAACCATCCACCCCTGGGAGCTCTTTGTGAAGTACTACCACTCCAAAAATGGCAAGGCCTTCGTGGAGTCGCCAGCCCGCCAACTCTCGCAGTCCTTCAGCCTACCTGTTGCGGGCAATCCAGTCACTGTCACACCCAAGCAGTCTCTGCTCTGGGCRATTCACTCAGTGTTGCTGGAGCACGATCGCTACAAGCGAGGAGCAGACTCAGAGTTCAAGGCTCTGGTATGCATGGCTCTGAACGAGCAGAGGCTAGTGTCATGGCTTAACCTGCTGTGCAAGTCAGGGGCCTTGGTGCARCCGCACTACCAGCACTGGAGCTACATGGCCCAGACAGGCTTCGAGGGAGCCCTGCGCATCCTGGGACGTATCAGCCACCTCAAGTTTAACCTGCCGGTGGACCTGGCTGTGAGGCAGCTCAAGAACATCAAGGATGCCTTCTGAGAAGGGACTGTCGAGAGACACCCAAAACATGCTTTCAGCTCACATGGTTACCAGGCCTGATTTAAGGGTAAAAAATAATACAATCAACTGGCCTTTGAGGACCGGAAGGCATGGTTTGGGTCTCCCTCAAGTGCTGAAATTATAATTGGCATAAAATATTTGTGCTAATGTTGCTTTATCTGTTTTACTTTAAATGTATCTTGGGTCATTGGGTCAAAACATTTTTGTTAGCATCCTGTCTAAAAACATGGCATGAATTCCGTGCAAAGCTGTTCAACAAAAATCAAGTGTGCATTGTTGAGATGCATTATATAGCAAATCTGATTTTTATATAGCAAATCTGTAACTAACATTTAATTTATCAATGCCCCCCCATAACCACTCAAAGGGAGCATATCAAGATCTTAATGACTTGTTACATTGCATTATATGGAGCTTGTTGCCTCCCCTTAGGAAACGCTTCCTTTATGTGATGTTGTTTGACTTGTCCCTATGGAGATGAAATACAGTAGCTCAGACCTATGCAGATAATATCGTGAGGTTGGCCTTTTACAGTAATTCACTACTGTATAATGATTACCTATAGAATGGGTGATCATCAATGTGACCAAATGTATAGTCATTCCCTCCCCATACTCTGTAGTATGGGCAAAAACAGACCAGTATCCTGCACTGTCACTAAACTGTACATTTTGTGTTCTCTACGGAAGAGAATAATATGGGTMACTACAGTTCACATTCACTGAGCATTGRTCTCTGTCTGTGGTTACTCATCGCTCCCCTGTTGTGTTCACAGAAGACGCGCACTATTCAATGCACTCAGGTCAAATGAACATGGCAACAGTGTATGCTCTCACCAATGAATGTACAAGAGAGGTCAAAATTCTAAAGATGTCACAAGTGTCCTGAAAATCAAAATGATCACTCATGCAGCATGTAGTGTCTCTCCGTTGAGAAATAAGCAGAACCTGCCTAATGTGTCTTAAAGAAGGTGGATAACGTAGAGACCCTGTATTAACTGCTGCTTCTTTACTGGTCCAAATGGAAGTGATTCAAAAAATTTATAAATGAACATATATGATTTAACTATTTAGCTTATATGTAATTATATATTTCATCGTCCATTATTTAAGATGGTTGTGGGATGTGATCGTTTTCTCTGTTTCTATTCGTTTTTTGAATGGTGAATGAAAACCACTTGAAGTGAAATCTTCCTATTACATGTGAATCACATGGGGTGTATCCTGAAAAGCTGAATGTACAAACCATAGATACTGTTCATTTCCACATGAGTGAAAACTGTTATCATCCCTGGTATGGRTTTTCCAACCCTCCTCATATTAAGGTATAACCTACTTTGTTACTGGTTAAGTGCTARTCCCAGACTTTCTGTTCTATTCTCTTATGGTCTATGGTATTGTATTGAGATCTATTTCTATTTTGTTGTATAGTAAATTGCAAATGCCTCAGCCGGACCACTACCAGACTATGCTTGGATCTGGTCTGTGCTTTACTGMTGTGCATCTCCATGTAGTGTATGGGAGGACAGGTTGTCCTACATCGAAAGGGATACTTTGGTTTGCATACTTCTGAGGTGTTAATGTGAATATCAATACCCCCTTCATTTAGCCTGCATTGTTACTTTTCACTTTTCAAATGCACTGTGCTCTTGTCAAAACTACTGTTAACACAAACATAGACGCACACATCACGATACTACTACTACTAAGGAATGTACATTTCTGTATGAAAAATTTGACTTAGTTACTGTCTCTGATTTGTTTTTGTTTTCTGTGCATACCCTACTGGTCAGATTGAGAAAAAGTTATACAGCTGTTTATTGTTTTTGTTCAATAACTATGAATGTGAGCAAATAAACTTATTTCAGCTCATGCACAATTTCTATCCATTCATTGCTTTCAACACACTTGTTGTCAATGCACATTAATAAGTCATATAAAATACAGGGGTAATAATGATGCCTGACACTTTTGTCTTTAGTCAAGTTGCAGGCCTTCACTTTGCATAGCAGCATAAGAGAACACTGGCAACTGTGCCAACAACTGAATAGGACACCTTGATTGCCACATGTCACAGAGAAACTCAATATAGGGCTGACTCTAGGTTCCCTTTTATAAGCTTGACATAAATGGCTCCTGAGTGGCGCAGTGGTCTAAGGCACTACATCTCAGTGCTAGAGGCATCACTGTAGACCCTGGTTCGATCCTGGGCTATATCACAGCCGGCTGTGATTGGGAGTCCCACAATTGGCCCAGGGTCGTCCGGGTTAGGATAGGCCGTCATTGTAAATAAGAATTTGTCCTTAACTGACTTGCCTTTTTTTTTTTTTTTTTTATGTATGATGTTCCAAAATAAAGGAACTGTTCCAGGACCAGTTCTGAGCAGTGTTCCGCTCGGCGGAAATGACGCATCGTTGATTTGATGTGAAAGGTCACGAAAATCTTCTCAACTTCCTTTCCTGCTAGCGGTGGCCACAGAATAGCACCAGTGAGTGAWTTTCTCAACYCAATAATCTTCAACCATCTTGATAAATCCTGACGTTTACATACTTCTTAATTGTTTTTTACCCTAAAGTATACGTTTAAGATCCGGGTTTGGGGATCATTTCCCTTAATTTGACATTTATATTGGAAAAAGGTGTACTTTTATATAGTGTCCGCTATCCATATAGTTAGCATTTCAACATGGCAGCTTGCTTGATGTGGTTCATGTCGATTCAAAACCAACCACTTCGGTTATGTAATTTATATAATCGGATAGACACAATGTGCTCGGTTAATGGCGTCCGATTGCCTATTTAAATGTAATTGCATGAATGTATACAACATCTCACCTGAATAGGTAAATAACAGTGATGGCTGTCTAGATGGGCTGGACAATAGAACGAGTCAAAATGTACTCACGGCTGAAAAACAGCAAAAGAACGTTGGTTAAGACATGTAATTTAACTTTTCATAAAATACCGTTTTTCGTTGCATGACTTTGCTAATTTACGTCGTCGTTGCTCCTGCAATCGCGTTCAGTCATTGGTCATCTGACGTCCAAGCCGACGTAGCTAGTTTAGCTAATAGCATACCGGTATTCCGTAGATAACAAAGATACTACTGATATCTAGAAGCAGTGAATATTGTCCCACATTGACCATTCCATGGCGTCTTGTCTTAGTAATAATGTTTTTCTTTTGTAACTCACTTCTCTTGTCACCCAGAGATGGGCAAGTTCATGAAACCTGGGAAGGTGGTGATGGTCCTTGCTGGGCGCTACGCTGGTCGTAAAGCTGTTATAGTCAAGGTAAGTTTGATCCTGAGCTATTGCTAAATGTGCATATTTCACTCCCAGTTTGATTAGTTACTGTTTGCTTGGATAAACCTCTTACAATGTGGTTCATAAACACTGGTAACTGAACAGCTAACTATATATTGATTCTCTTCCTCCAGAACATTGATGATGGCACCTCGGACCGCCCTTATAGCCACGCACTGGTCTCGGGCATTGACCGCTACCCCCGCAAAGTGACCACAACCATGGGCAAGAAGAAGGTTGCCAAGAGGTCCAAGATCAAGGCCTTCGTAAAGGTGTACAACTACAATCACCTCATGCCCACCAGGTCAGTGCCAGGTGGACATGGGAGTAATGGTTGTTTAGGTGGCTACCTGCTGACATGTGAGACTAAACTGTAGGTGACTAGCAGTATTGCATCCATGCAATATGTCTACATTTTTATGGAATTCTAGCAGTGGCCAAACTGACAGGGATCTATTAAGTAGGGTGCAATGTCAAGGAATGTATAGATGGTGTACAGAGTGGACCCTATTCTGTTGGATGTGGTGAACTACCCTTTCACACTCCTAAGCTATGTTGTACTGAGCTGGTCTGGTTATGTATCCATATCCACCATAGTTACAGTAGCTGTGCTGGAAAGCGCAATCTGAGCCAGCAAAGTACAGTTTGAGTCAGCACGCTAGTGAAGTCTAGCTTCTCAACACATTTCATCTATGCATGCATTAGTAAACTTAATAGATGGTTTGATTTTCATTCTTGATTCTTGGAATGTTCAGAGTAGTTGATGGAGAAGTTTTATCCACTCGTGTTTGTGTCCTTTATAGGAATTTGATGTAGGTGTCTTACTAAGCCTCTTGCTGTGTTTTCCCTGTGCTCAGATACTCCGTGGACATTCCTCTGGACAAAACCGTCGTCAACAAGGATGTCTTCAGAGACCCTGCCCTGAAACGCAAAGCCAGACGCGAGGCCAAGATTAAGTTTGAGGAGAGGTGAGTCTTTTCCCACACCAGGAACCAGGACTTGTGAGAAATGCACAGGTTCTTTGTCCTGATAATATCTGATACAAGTAGCGTAACTACTATAGGATAATAAAATAGCAGGCTTTTTCATCTCCATTGTAAACCTTTTCTAAAATGTTTTTTTTTCTATCCACAGGTACAAGACAGGCAAGAACAAATGGTTCTTCCAGAAGCTTAGATTCTAGGCGTCATTGGTTTCACTAATAAATGTATAAAAAAAATTGACTGGTGTTTTCATTTGTGGTTTTATTGACAAGTGTAAGATGTGTTGGAGATTACGCAATACAGCTGATTTATTGCTTCATAGAAAGCAGTAGAAAGGTGTTTACAAAAGCTGCTTGTTAATGATAATGGCATGAATTAACTTATTGGCCCAACCAGACTTGTGTTAACATGGCATTGACAAGTAAAAACAAGTGGAAATTTGTTGGAAATGCGGTGAAGTACACGCTTGTCCTTTTACATTTTGGTCATATCCATTTCCACACTATCATATTGGTCTAATGGTATCGTTATGGCACTGTGGTCACCAGGCTACTGAATGCATGTTTTCCAGCCACTAGCACACCTGAGAAATCTATTCAAGGTAATTTTATATAACACTCGGCAACAACAACAAAAATCCATTTTTCAGGACCCTGTCTTTCAAAGATCATTTGTAAAAATCCAATTAACTTCACAGATCATTGTAAAGGGTTTAATGCCCAGGGTCCCTGCTCATCTGTGTGGCTGTGCCTTAGGCATGCTGCAGATGTGGCCAGGGAAATAAATTGCACTGTCCGTATTGTGAGATGCCTAAGACAGCGCTACAGGGAGACGGGACGGACAGCTGATCGTCCTCGCAGTGACAGACCGCGTAACAACACCAGCACAGGATCGGTACATCCGAACATCACACCTGCGGGACAGGTACAGGATGTCAACAACTGCCCGAGTTACACCAGGAACGCACAATCTCCATCGGTGCTCAGACTGTCCGCAATAGGCTGAGAGAGGCTGGACTGAGGGCTTGTAGGCCTGTTGTAAGGCAGGTCCTCACCAGACATCACCGGCAACAACGTCGCCTATGGGCGCAAACCCACCGTCGCTGGACCAGACAGGACTGGCAAAGTGCTCTACACTGACGAGTCACGGTTTTGTGTGATGGCCGGATTCGCGTTTATCGTCGAAGGAATGAGCGTTACACCGGGGCCTGTACTCTGGAGTTGGATCGAGGTGGAGGGTCCGTCATGGTCTGGGGCGGTGTGTCACAGCATCATCGGACTGAGCTTGTCATTGCAGGCAATCTCAACGCTGTGCGTTACAGGGAAGACATCCTCCTCATGTGGTACCCTTCCTGCAGGCTCATTCTGACATGAACCTCCAGCATGACAATGCCACCAGCCAAAATGCTCGTTCTCTGAGTGATTTCCTGCTGGACAGGAATGTCAATGTTCTGCCATGGCCAGCGAAGAGCCCAGATCTCAATCCCATTGAGCACGTCTGGGACCTGTTGGATCGGAGGGTGAAGGCCAGGGCCATTCCTCCCAGAAATGTCCTGGAACTTGCAGGTGCCTTGGCGGAAGAGTGGGGTAACATCTCACAGCAAGAACTGGCAAGTCTGGTGCAGTCCATGACGAGGAGATGCACTGCAGTACTTAATGCAGCTGGTGGCCACGCCAGATACTTTTGATTTGACCCCCCCTTGTTCAAGTACACATTATTCCATTTATGTAAGTCACATGTGTGGAACTTGTTCAGTTTATGTCTCAGTTGTTGAATCTTGTTATATTCATACACATATTTACACATGTTAGGTTTGCTGAAAATAAACGCAGTTGACAGTGAGAGGACGTTTCTTTTTTTGCTGAGTTTAAATATATATATATATATATTCAGTAAAAGCTGGTGTGTTGAGTGCTGTGCTGGAGCAGAATCAAGAATTTAATGAGTGCGCGTCAGGGCTACACAAGCGCCTCCCTCTTGTCGACATCTGCGGTGTCGGATTGAAGAAACTGAAACTGAAAGAAAGACGTACCATTTCACAACAGCTAACTACGGTAAGTGGTTTACTCAGCTTTGTCTCCTATAAAATCGTAACTAAATGATTTTAAACTCATTTTAATTTAAAATAGATTGGATATGTGTTAAGAGTCATACTTTTTAAAATTAAAGATTTAAAATGAACGGTCAATGGTACTTTGACGCGTTGATAGTTGGGCCGACTCGAAAAGGAATGTGTAGCTTATATGAATACCGAAAGCTTTAAACTAGATCGTTTCAAATTACTTATCATTTTATAAAGTGTAGCCTACACTAGTCAGTATCAGCTCAATTCTAATATTTTTTCCACTAATTGATCTTTTGATCTATCACAGCTCTTTTTCATTATAAACACATTTTTCACGATATTTTATACTCTTTACAGATTAGCGTCAATTTCTCCGACAGTAATGTGTGATATGGTAAGGGTTACCCCATCTTCAGTGAGTCCTATCATTTTTATAAACCGGCGGCTGACCTAATGGAATTTAAATGTTTTTCAGGATGTCTCCTTAATGATATTAATGACAGACACCGAGGGATCACAAAACACCTTGGATGGAATCCTACATGCTATCAGCAAATGCAAGGTATATTTGACTAAAGAAAGGATATTGATTGGGAAAGCTGTTGATATCTGAATTACTGGAGAACTGAGATCAAGTAGAGACTCTGGACGAAGTGGATCAGGTATGGTAAAAGGCAGTTTTATTCAGAGGTAAAGATATCTGAYATAGCGTGCACGGACTCGTTCTGTCTGGCTCATAGGGAACCGTCGGAACAGAGCCCCGAAACATAGTGCAAATTTATTTTATACAGGTAATAAAGTAGGTTGAGTCTGGCTGGTCTGGTCTTCTGGTTGGTCCTGATGAGTTGGGCGAGGTCCCCTTCAGGCTAGTATCACTGTCCCATTGGCTCTGAGTAGAGTTCTTTGTCTTCAGAAATGTTCAGCTGAAACAGGAGATTAGGTGTGTGCGTAGATGTTCCTGTCATATCTGTGTGTCTCTGTAAAATGTTCAGCCTAAAGAGGAGATTTTGTGTGTGCGTAGATGTTCCTGTTTTATCAGTGTTTATGAAAGGTTTGTGCCAGCCCTCTGTCCTTGGGTGTGTGTGTGTCTCAGTATCTCGTGAAATGCAGACCCAAGCACCCTGTTGGTCAAGGCCTTTCCTGTTTTAATCAGTGTTTGTGTGGGGTTTGTGTCAGCCATCTGTCTCTGGGTGTGTGTGGGTCTCAGTATCTGCTTATGAGTTTGAGAAACCCTGTTTTGAAAGAAGTTAGTTATAACAACGTAATAGCAATATGCTTGTGTTATTTTAAATGGTATTTATTACAAAGCCCAAAAAATTGTCTGACTCCAGTCACCCAAGTCATAGACTGTTCTTTCTGCTACCGGTACCCGAGCGCCAAGTCTAGGACCAAAAGGCTCCTTAACTGCTTCTACCCCCAAGCCAGAAGACAATGAAATGGCCCCCAGGACTATTTACATTTGTTTTTATGTAACGGATGTGAAATGGCTAGCTAGTTAGCGGTGGTGCGCGCTAATAGCGTTTCAATCGGTTACTTCACTCGCTTTGAGACCTTGAAGTAGTGGTTCCCCTTGCTCTGCAAGGGCAGCGGCCTTTGTGGAACGATGGGTAACGATGCTTCATCGGTGACTGTTGTTGATATGTGCAGAGAGTCCCTGATTCGCGCCCGGGGCGAGGGGACGGACTAAAGTTACTAAACTGTTACATTTACACTGCTGCTACTCACTGTTTATCTATGCATAGTCACTTTACCCCTACCTACATGTACACATTTCCTCGACTAACCTGCACATTGACCCGGTACCCCCTGTATAATGCCTCTTTATTGTTACTTTTTATAATTGGTAAATCTTTTCTTAACTCTTTCTCATTGTTTGTTAAGTAAGCATTTCACGGTAAGGTCTACCTACATCTGTTGTATTCGGCGCATGTGACAAAGTTTGATTTGAATTGCAGAATAAATAAAATAAAATAAAATATATATACACAGTGCCTTGCAAAAGTATTCATTCTCCTTGGCATTTTTCCTATTTTGTTGCAATACAACCTGTAATTTAAATGTTTGTTTTTTTTGGATTACATGTAATGGACATACACAAAATAGTCCAAATTGGTGAAGTGAAATGAAGAAAATAACTTGTTAAAAAAATAAAAAAATAACGGAAAGGTGGTGCATGCATATGTATTCACCCCCTTTGCTAAGAAGCCCCTAAATAAGATCTTAGGCCCCAGAGTCTGCAACACTGCTAAGCAAGTGGCACCATGAAGACCAAGGAGCTCTCCAAACAGTTCAGGGACAAAGTTGTGGAGAAGCACAGATCAGGGTTGGGTTATAAAAAAATATCAGACATTTTGAACATCCCACGGAGTACCATTAAATCCATTATTAAAAAATGTAAAGAATATGGCACCACAACAAACCTGCCACGAGAGGGCCGCCCACCAAAACAGACCTGGCAAGGAGGGCATTAATCAGAGGCAACAAAGAGACCAAAGATAACCCTGAAGGAGCTGCAAAGCTCCACAGCGGAGATTGGAGTATCTGTCCATAGGACCACTTTAAGCCGTACACTCAACAGAGCTGGGTTTTACGGAAGAGTGGCAAGAAAAAATCCATTGCTTAAAGAAAAAAAATAAGCAAACACATTTGGTGTTTGCCGAACAGCATGTGGGAGACTCCCCAAACATATGGAAGAAGGTACTCTGGTCAGATGAGACTAAAATTGCGCTTTTTGGCCATAAAGGAAAACGCTATGTCTGGTGCAAACCCAACACCTCTCATCACCCCGAGTACACCACCCCCACAGTGAAGAATGGTGGTGGCAGCATCATGCTGTGGGGATGTTTTTCATCGGCAGGGGCTGGGAAACTGGTCAGAATTGAAGGAATGATGGATGGCGCTAAATACAGGGAGATTCTTGAGGGAAACCTGTTTCAGTCTTCCATAGATTTGAGACCGAGATAAAGGTTCACCTTCCAGCAGGACAATGACCCTAAGCATACTGCTAAAGCAACACTTGAGCAGTTTAAGGGAAACATTTAAATGTCTTGGAATGGCCTAGTCAAAGCCCAGACCTTAATCCAACTGAGAATCTGTGGTATGACTTAAAGATTGCTGTACACCAGCGGAACCCATCCAACTAGGAGCAGTTTTGCTGGAGCTGGAGCAGTTTTGCCTTGAAGAATGGGCAGAAATCCCAGTGGCTAAATGTGCCAAGCTTATAGAGACATATCCCAAGAGACTTGCAGCTGTAATTGCTGCAAAAGGTGGCTTTACAAAGTATTGACTTTGGGGGGGGTGAATAGTTATGCACGCTCAAGTTTTCAACAACAACAACAACAAAAAATATTGTTTGTTTTCAAAGTGGTAGGCATGTTGTGTAAATCAAATGATACAAACCCCCCCCCCAAAAAAATAAATTTTAATTCCAGGTTGTAAGGCAACAAAATAGGAAAAATGCCAAGGGGGTGAATACTTTCGCAAGCCACTGTGTGTGTGTGTATATATATGAGAGTTAGAGAAAGAGAGGCTTTGTCTACTGTATAATAATTCATGCATATTTAATCTCCTTGGTTTGTGAGTGTAGCCTATGGCTCAAGGGCCTCATAGAATCTGTGTTCTCAGGTTCAACACAATCAGTTGCTGAAGGAGCAGCAGGACCTGTCCAGTGCCAGGGATGACCAGGAGAACCTTGCTAAACAGTTCAGACAGCGCGTAGTCAAACTGAGGATATCTCTGGAAGAGGATGACAACAACCAAGCCAGGGATGTAGACTCTGAAAGGGTATGACAACCTCTCGCAAACCACTAAACCGAAGATCAACACTAGAATTAACATTTGTCTTAGGATATCGCTATATTTTTCTTTTCCTATACTTAGTGGCTTTTTGCGGGGTTGAGAGAGGTCTTGATCGAGGTTTTGGATTCTGCCTGAATGACTGATAGGAGTAATGTTTCTCTGCAGAAGAAGATAGCTGCCCTGCATGATGAGGAGAGCAGACTGAAGAGGGAGATCCAGAGAGCAGAGGAAGAACTGCAGCTTGAGGAGGAGAGCACCCACCACCTCAAGCAGCAGACTGATGTAGGGCKAKACCCCAAAACTAAGGAGCTGTATTATTAMTCTTGGTGTGGCTGTGTACTGTAGTAGGTGTGTTGAGATTTAGTTGACTATTGAAGATTGTCTCTCTTGGTTTTAGGTGTCTACTGCTGCAGTGCCTGAAAAGAAGGTTGTGTTCACTGGAGAAACGGGTGATGGTGCAAACACACTCAATTTTGATGTGAAGCCACATATAGTGTATCCAATGGAGGAGGGCACTGCACTGATCACTTTTGAGGATGAGGAAGGTAAGACCGAAACCTTCACTCTGTCTAGCACCTATTTTATTTTTTTATTTAGGTGGTTATTATACCGCCTCTCCTCCACAGTGGCCCAGAAGATCCTGAGCCTGAGGGAGCATAAGGTGGATCTGGGCGCGGATTGTGCCATCACTCTGGAGGCCAAGCTCGTACGGCTGCTGGTGCCCTGTCAAGTAGAGGTACAACCACAGAGACCCATCTCCATTCACTAGTGTTTAGGTGTCAGGAAGATGATGTAACGAGTGCAATACAAGGGCCTGAACAACTGTGGCTCTGTTATGAACAGCGTCATGTGCAGAATAACTTGGATTACATCCAGTTAGTTTATTTCATTTGTATGTATGTCATTGCATTCCTTTGTGTGAACCAGTGTCTGTGTGTGCACCTGTCTCTCTACCTCAGATGGACACCGAGGTATGTTCCCGCCGTATCCTGGTTTCCAACCTGCCCAAGAAGGCCGGGGAGGACCGCTTACTTGACAAACTGGAGATCCACTTTGCCAAGAGCAAGAATGGAGGGGGGGAGGTGGAAGAGTCTGACATGCTGCATGATTCTGGCAACGTGGTCATCACTTTTATAGAAAACACTAGTACGCAAGTCAAGTTCCTATCAGAAAATGTAGTTTTCTTCATAAAGGGAAAAAGCTCAAACTAATGAATTTTCATCATACTGTTATTTCTGTCCATTCTTTCTGACTTTATATAATGAGAAATGTACAACTTTTGATTAACTGAGCATACTGTGCATTGTTTACCACAGTTGCCAAAGGCCTGACTGACAAGCAGTACCACGATGTGGAGTTTGAGAAAGGGAGGAAGCACAGTGTGAAGGTGACTCCATTTCTGAACGGAGAGATCACAAGTTTCCAGGTAAGCAGATTTCATGTTCATGGCCGTGAGTTCATCCCTTTAACTCCATGATAATCAGACTATAAAATAAGCAGTTTATCATAGGCCAACTACACTATCAGCAGAAATACCTTTATGCCTAGTGAAATCATCAATTCGGAGAGTAATTTTATAAACCGTACACAGTATCAGTCTGTGGTTGTGCGCCCATTCAAGTTTGGTTACAAGTTACAACTACAATGGGATTGTTATACAATTAGGAAACTCAAGCCCTATACACTAGATAATAGGTGCTCAACTCATTGTTTGGYACTTACAGACAAGCTAGTCCAACCATTAGTGTCTAGAAGCTYTCTGCAGTAAGGCAATATCCTCCAATCTGACCCCTCTTGCCCCTCTACCAGACACGGCTGTCAGCGTGTGGGCGTACTGTGCTGCTGACTGGCATCCCCGCCGTCATGGAGCAGGAGAACCTGCAGGACCTGCTGGAGATCCACTTCCAGAAGACCAGTAACGGTGGGGGAGAGGTGGACGCCTTCCTCTACAACCCCCTGGGGCAGCACACCCTGGCCCTGTTCGAGGAGGACTGTCCCACTGAAGACCAGAGCCAGTGAGAGGGCCAGGCACTGATACCACTCCCCCTAGTGAGCTCAACAGACACCTTTCTATTGCCGCTCATCTATCCCATCTCAGTACAGGATCAGTTAAATCCAGCCTGGGGATCTAATCCTGGCCTGCTATCAGCATGTTCTGATAGAGGTATGATCTCAATTGCAATCTTTCAACCAAATGCTAATCTTAGGGGTTGGCACTATGCCAAAGCTTTTGTCTGGGATTGTCTTTTCCTGTTTCAAAACAATTTGGTAGAACCATCTATTTATATCGAATTTCTGATTTATGTATGCAGATAATTTTGGGAGAAATGTTTTTGGTGAAGAAAAAATATTCAGAACAAAAGTTGCCAAAGAAATGTAACTTATGCTTGACAAGACTAATTTAGATATCTTTAAGTTAACGTTTAGAAGGAATGTGTATTCTACAGCTCTCTAAAGGTGTCACTATTTAGTGTTCTATAATCGGGGTGTTCTATTGTTTTCTGTCATTCTTAGTATTGAATGAGCAATCCTGTACGGTAGAATCAGTGACTGTAATAAAGTCTGTCCAATGGACCAAGTCAGACATTACGATGGTGTGTGTGGTTCGTTCATTAATACTGAGAAGGGACTACACTGACAATGTGAGATTTAAGTTTTAATCGAGTAAAGTGCATGAGCATCAAAGCAGTACAAATAGTTTAGCAAAACCACACCCAGTCAGACAATGGAACACAGATGGAGTTTATTGTAAAAATCTAGTAACTGTCCCARAACAAAAACACAAAGATCCAGCAGGATAGCCTAGTGCAACTACTAAAAACAAGTTAGATCCACAGGACAACGACAGTCCACACACCCGGTCAGGCACTTAGGGAGGAATGGAGAAAACCAAGCGATATGAAAGAGTCAAATACATTAATAGAAAGGAAAGCAGCAGGGTGAGGACATAAACCTGGGCATAAAGTTAATAATTGGTAAGACAGTTGTTCCAATTGACAAGAAAAACCCACAGACAAAATAACTACTCATTGTTACCTTATGTTTACATAATGATTACACACAACCTAGTGCAGAAGTAAGACAGTCTACAGCATCTATTGAACATGGTCTCTCTCGTACTCTGAAGTCTACATTATAAACTGGTTGGCTGACAGCTGTGGTTTATCAGACCGTATACCACGGGTATGACAAAACATGTATTTTTACTGCTCTAATTAAGTTGGTAACCAGTTTATAATAGCAATACGGCACCTCAGGTTTGTGGTATATGGCCCATATACCACGGCTTAGGGTTGAGTCCAGGTACTCCGCGATGCGTCGTGCTTAAGAACAGCCCTTAGCCGTGGTATATTGGCCATATACCACACTCCCTCGTGCCTTATTGCTTAATAAGACAAAGGGGTTTCTGGTATATGGCCAATATATCACGATTAAGGGCTGAATCCAGGCACTGCGTTGCGCATATGAACAGCCCTTAGCCATGGTATATTGGCCATATACCTCGCCCACTCGGGCCTTATTGCTTAAGTATATCATGTAGCTATAGCAAACCACTTTGTGCATGCTTGAGTTCACTTGGACCTCTCCATTTTAATCTCAATCTTTTCAACATCACTTTCTTAGTGGCACCTTTCCAATCCAGAAAGACACACGATCACTTAACTGACTTTCTTCTGCTCAGTCACACACATTAACACTTAACTTAAATCAAACTAAGGTCAGTGTAAACTCATTTCTAGGAGATTGTTGAAAAGCACCTCTGGTGTCAATATAGTATGTATAACCATTTGTATTCCTGGCCTGATATACATGGGTTCTACAGCAACAAAAAGTATTTTAAATCATATTGTACTTCCTCAGGTTATATAGTGACATTTAGAAAGTAACAAATCCTGTGACATGGTTTTGATCTGATCTGTTCCTACAGTCACTTAACAATAACAGTGCAGTCAACACATTCCTTATGATGTCAGCCAGTGAAAATGTATAACAGACTCAATTGTTCCTATTAAGTACCTGTAAAAAGTTATTCCCATATTGCAAGTGACCAATAACTTAACAGTAATCCCCTACAATAGTTGTGCGTATTGCATATTTAAACTATTACAACAATATATCAGTTTGTGTCTAATAGCATGGACAACCCTATAGACCATCTCATGTAGTGTTTATTAAAAAGCTTGGGGGACGATTTCTTCTGTAACCTGTGCTACAGTATGATAAAGGACTGCATAGGAAAAAGACTGACTTTGTTCCTAATACAGAAATACAGACTAGGTTGGTTGAACCGAAGCTGCGGCCGTTTCACAGCATTACTTATACAGTATTGTGTAACTGTCGGTATTCCATGCAAGTTGCAACATTTGAATGACAGACTAACCCTATCCCTTTACAAGTCCCCGCAGGAACACCAAGAGTTCCAGACGTGACCTATTCATCTCTGCCGGTCAGCCAGCCTATCAGAAGGAGTGCATTATGGGTTGTGCTGAAGCTGCTGGTCTTGAAGATGGAGCGGGGAACTGGTTGCGATATGATTGGCATGTGCAAGCTGCCAATTAAACGACCAGTGGTGCCCATTCACTCTGTTTCCGGCCATACTGAGGAGTGGAGGGCGCCAGGAGAAGTGAAGAGTGGAAACAAAAAAAAGAGCATCTTTATTTTGTTGCTTAGAGCAGACAAAATGTATTTAGCTCAAATTAATATCAGAGGGAAGTACTCTGTTTTAAGGGTCAAAACAAGCATTAGGGCAGACCTGCTTACCTGCATGTCTGTCAGCTCTTTGTGGAATCGCTTGGCCAGGTCTGGACCATTCTGCATTGTAGGAATTTGGTAGGTCTGAGGGAGGGGAGAGAGAYCATKATCTGGAGCATTTTGTTTGAGGGCAAAACAAAAGGGTTTCAGAAAAATGTAAATAAACCAAGACTTYTGGTTACCTTCCCTTTGTAGAGCAGGCTGCCGACGGGACAGACGACACAGGCCGTCCCGGCACCAAACACCTCCGTAATCTTGCCTGAGTCCAGAGCACCAAGCAGCTCCTTCATGCCCATGGTGCGCTCTGTCACTTTGAACTCTCCCTGAAGGAAACAAAACAAGTCCGTATGACTGTGCATCACTATAATTCCAATAKAATWATTCTGCTAACCATCTTCTMTKTTCTARGTCAAWGGATTACACTGGTCTTAAATCCTCTCTATCCGTTCTCAAATAACTTCTATCTTTTCCCATTATAACCTCCTCTTCCTCCCCTACTTACCCATTCTCTGGCCAGGTCTAGCAGAGACTGTCTGGTGACTCCTGGGAGAATGATGCCATCCAGAGGAGGAGTCAGCAACTCTCTCTCTGCATACAAACAGGTACTCTTAGTCACATACATAAGTTGTACACCATTGTTTGGAGTTGAACAGAATTCACCATTTCAAGTTGAACAGAAACATTAACAACCAACAGGGGGAAGCACTGACAGCCTATTTTGACAGTCCAGGCAGACACTAAGCAAACAAGCACAGACATACAGACTAGAGACAGTCAAACAGACATACGGTACCTTCAGAAAGTATTCATACCCCTTGACATAGTCTGCATTTTTGTGTGTTACAGCCTGAATTCAAAATTGATTAAATATTTTTGAAAAATCTCTCAATCTACACACAATACCCCACAATGACAAAGTGAAAACCACATTTTTGCAAATTTATTGAAAAAGAAATACAGAAATCTCATTTACGTGTACATACCCAAGTCAATACTTTGTTGAAGCACCTTTGGCAGTTATTACAGCTGTGAATGAGTCTTTCTGGGTCAGTCTCTATGAGCTTTCCCCCCCTAGATCGTGCAACATTTGCCCATTATTCTTTTCAAAATTCTTCAAGCTCTGTCAAATTGGTTATTGATCATTGCTAGACCACCACTTTCAGGTCCTGCCATAGATTTTCAAGTAGATGTAAGTCAAAACTGTAACTCGGCTACTCAGAAACATTGACAGTCTTATTTTGAGGTAGAGTTGGCCTTGTGTTGTAGGTTATTGTCCCGCTGAAAGGTGAATTCATCTCCCAGTGTCTGGTGGAAAGCAGACAACCAGGTTTTCCTCTAGGATTTTACCTGTGCTTAGCTCCATTTATTTTTTATCCTGAAAACCTCCCCAGTCCTTAACAATTACAAGCATACCCATAACATGATGCAGCCATCACTATGCTTGGAAATATGGAGTGGTACTCAGTAATGTGTTGTATTGGATTTGCCCTAAACACAACACTTTGTATTCAGGATAAAAAGTTAATTGCTTTGCCACATATTTTGCTGTATTACTTAAGTGCCTTGTTGCAAACAGGATGAATGTTTTAGAATATTTTTATTCGTACAGGCTTTCTTTTCCCCCACTCTGTCATTTAGGTTAGTATTGTGGAGTAACTACATAGTTGTCGATTCATCCTCAGTGGTCTCCTAATTAAACTCTGTAACTGTTTTAAAGTCACCATTGGCCTTGTGTTGAAATCCCGGAGCGGTTTCCTTCCTCTCCGGCAACTGAGTTAGGAGGGACGCCTGCATCTTTGTTTGACTGGGTGTATTGATACACCATCCAAAGTGTAATTACTAACTTTACCATGCGCAAAGGGATATTCAGTGTCTGCTTTTTTTTTTTTTTACACATCTACCAATAGGTGCCCTTCTTTGCAAGGCATTGGAAAACCTCCCTGGTCTTTGTGGTTGAATCTGTGTTTGAAATTCAACTGAAGGACCTTACAGATAATTGTGTGGTGTACAGAGATGAGGTAATCATTAATAAATCATGTTGATTACTATTATTGCACACAGAGTGAGTCCATGCAACTTATGTGACTTGAACTTATTTAGGCTTGCCAGGGATTGAATACTCAAGACTTTTCGGATTTTAATTTGACATTATCACTGGCCTATTGTGATAAAATCTCAATTTAATCCATTTTAAATTCAGGTTGTAACATTTGGAAAACATTTGGTTGTGAATATTTTCTGAAGGCGCTGTACAGACTATAGACAGTGAAACAGACCTCCTCCCTCATTCGTCCAGTAGATGAAGAGGTTCATAGTGCCGACCTCTGTGATCTCCTCCTGCTCTCCATACAGCCACAGGACCTGCTGACAGCCCTGCTTTATAGCCTCATTCTGCACTGCTATAGTAGGCCCATAGTTACTGACAGAGAGGGAGAGAGACGGAAAGTATGAGAGTGAAAGGGCGGAATAGACATGGGAGAGAGGAGGGGTGGTGGAATATTTCATTTCAGCAGGCAGCTCCCTTGGAAACACACAACCCTCATAAACAGCTCCTCCTGCTGGAGGGGCTGACCTTGTGAGAGAGGTCAAAGCAACATGGCTACCAGAGGACAGACAGGACATTAAGTTCATGTTCAGCTAACATGCAGCCAACATGTTGTAATCTAGAGGAATGTGCATGGTTAAAATAGCTAAACAATTACATTATAAGCCTCAAGCTTTCTCTATTCAGAAGTAAACTTGGGGCCCCAGAGTCAAACCATATCTTCATAATTCCATGACGTTATACAAGAGTTGTTATATAGCTAATAAGCTATTAAGAAACCACTGTCTCGTTTTTCGGAAATTCCAACGCAACAAAGCAACCCATTGTTYCTTTCGCAAATTGTTGAGTCACTTCTACTTGGAAGTGTGTGTGTTAGTGTGATACTCACCCCCCCATRTTGTAGGCTCCGACCCCCCCTCTCCAGGCCCTGACATAGCTTGGGTCTGCCAGCAGAGCGACTGGGCTGAAGGCCCCTGTGGTAAAGTAGGGCCCTACAGGACCCACGATGCAAAATAGTAGGGCTTGGCTGGCCCTCGACACACCCAGGGAAGGCTAAGGCCAGGAGGGAGAGAGGGGAGGAAGGAGAGGGGTGTTACTGGAGGAAACAGTGACAGCGCTATGTCACTACCTATGGCTAAGTGTAGATGGTTAAAAAATAGATATGATCATTATTTTTATTTTTTTATTTAACTAGGCAAGTCAGTTAAGAACCAGTTCTTATTTACAATGACGGCCTAGGAACAGTGGGTTAACTGCCTTGTTCAGGGGCAGAACGATAGATTTTTACCTTGTCAGGTCTGGGATTCGATCTGGCAACCTTTCAGTTACTGGCCCAACGCTCTAACCACTAGGCTACCTGCCCCCCCCCCCCAAATGTGAAACCATGGAGACTGTCTCCTGTGTCTGTGAGAGGGGGAGCAGTGCTCACCTCAATCCCAATGAAGGTGGGTCTGATGTAGAGGCTGGCGTCTAGGGAGTAGGGGACCCACTCCTGGTCCACCTCCACCAGCTTCCTGATGCACTCCAACAGCTCCACCTTATCAAATAACTACACAGACACAGGAGGGACAGAGGACCTGTAACTACTTGGCTCAGTTCAGTTGAGTGGAAAACCAGCGCTTACATGGGGTTCTTCAGGACCAGGTCTGAGAGACTCACAGGGAGACAGCTGCGGTCTGCAGTGCGGTGCATCCTCTCCATGTTCAGGTTGGGTCTGAACAGACGGATGTGGTTGTCCACCCCTCTGAACGCCTTCATGCCCTCAAACAGCTGAGAGACACACACACTGTTCATACATCTGGCAGAATGAACCATCTCTGAAAGAATAAGCTAGGTGACTTGTATCAAGGACCGACGTCTTAGTAAGACAGTGCTAGCCTCGTCAGGAAAATTGACCGCTGCGCTCACATTTCCTTTATGAAACAGAATGTGAACTATTGCGACYTCTGTCTGGTTTTACGAGGCTAACATAGCCAAATGTCTCCTATGTCTGCACTATGGCTCCTTCTCTCACCTCTATGGAGTAGTGCAGGGCAGAGGTGGCAGGGTGCAGCGACAGGTTCTGAAAGGGCTTGATCTGGGGAACCTTCCAGCCCTCTTTCTCTGACCAATAGATMGTCAGCATGTGGTCTGAAAACTGCTTGCCAAACACCAGGGAGGCGGGGTCTGGCTTGGGCTTCCCCGCAGTGTTGCGCTCGATAGTGAGGTCTGCGGCCTGAGAGAGGAAGCGGGGCGGAGCAGAAGAGACAGACGGACAGACAGACGAGGGGAAAGGAACAGAGCGAGGGCCGAACACAATGATTTTCTTTATTGTAATGAAAGGGCATGCTTGGAGCGGAAATTAATGGTGGTCTTGGGAGCCAATTAAGCACTTCAATTAAACTGAATTAAATAATCAAAGCACAAGGAAGTGAGAGAAGGGAAGAAAGGGAACAGAGTCACGTGGTGGACTAAGAYAAAGTTAGATCAAAAGACCCCCMGGCTGACTGGTAGGCTACTGAACTGGTGCCAAATGACACTTCTGCCTGTAGACAAGCTTCAGCCGGCCTCTGTTAATAAACAGCRGTGCCTTAGAGTCATGCCAAGCTCCTAAAACCCTCCTGTGTTGGGGGTTGTGATGACTCAGACAATAGAGAGTAATACAATGACTCAGGAAACTGTCTCAGGTGTCTGGTCATTACTTCTCCTTTATATATTACCTTGAATGAGCTGGCAAACCGCAACGACCCCAAAGAGTAGGGGATGGCTTGAATGAACCGTCCATGAAGTGCCTAATAAACAAGAGAAAACATTACATTTAATAATCCCGGTAAAGTTAAAAGAATATAGGCTACCAGAATTCACATTATGACAAATAACCTACTAAGAGCCTTGTAATACAATCTACTCCCACATTGGAAACTTGCCTTCTCAACCAAGGTGACAATGTTGTCCCTCTTCTAGATTGATGTAAACCAGTAAAGCACCACACGTATCTGGCGTGACGTTATATAATATATATATATATATATTCTGTTCAGTACCTGCACTGTGTCTGTGTAAAGGACAGCTGTAGAAAAGCAGTAGGCTGTAAATACACTATTAATATATATACATATATACACACACACACACACAAAAAAGGTATGTGGACACCCCTTCAAAACTAGTGGATTTGGCTATTTCAGCCACACCCATTGCTGACACGTGTATAAAATCGAGCACACAGCCATGCAACCTCCATAGACAAACATTGGTAGTAGAATGGCCTTACGGAAGGGCTCAGTGATTTTCAACGTGGCTCCGTCATAGGATGCACCCTTTCCAACAAGTCAGTTCGTCAAATTCCTGCCCTGCTAGAGCGTCCCCGGTCAACTAAGTGCTCTTATTGTGAAGTAGAAACGTCTAGGAGCAACAACGGCTCAGCCGCGAAGTGGTAGACCACACAAGATCACAGAACGGGCCCGCCGAGTGCTGAAGCGTGTAAAAATCGTCTGTCCTCGGTTGCAAAACTCACCACCGAGTTCCAACCTGCCACTGGAAGCAACGACAGCACAACGTCAGCACAAGAACTGTTCGTCGGGAGCTTCATGAAATGGGTTTCCATGGCCGAGCAGCCGCACACAAGCCTAAAATCACCATGCGCAATGCCAAGCGTCGGCTGGAGTGGTGTAAAGCTTGCCGCCATTGGACTCTGGAGCAGTGGAAGCGCGTTCTCTGGTGTGATGAATCACGCTTCACCATCTGGCAGTCCGATGGACAAATCTGTGTTTGGCCAATGCCAGGAGAACACTACCTGCCCCAATGCATAGTGCCAACTGTAAAGTTCGGCGGAGGAGGAATAATGGTCTGGGGCTGTTTTTCATGGTTCGGGCTAGGCCCCTTAGTTCCAGTGAAGGGAAATCTTAATGCTACAGCCTACAATGACATTGTAGACGGTAATGTGCTTCCAACTTTGTGGCAACAGTTTGGGGAAGGCCCTTTCCTGTTTCAGCATGACAAAGTGTGGTCCATACAGAACTGGTTTGTTGAGATTGGTGTGGAAGAACTTGACTGGCCTGCACAGAGCCCTGACCTCAACCCCATCGAACAACTTTGGGATGAATTGGAAGCCCTTACACAACCTGGAGGTTTGTTTTGGGTTATTGTCCTGTTGAAAAACAAATGATAGTGGGACTAAGCCCAAATCAGATGGGATATCGCTGCATAATGCTGTGGTAGCCATGCTGGTTAAGTATGCCTTGAATTCTAAATAAATCACCGACAGTGTCACCAGCAAAGCACACCATCACATCTCCTACATGCTTTACGGTGGGAACCACACATGCAGAGATCATCCGTTCACACTCTGCGTCTCACAAAGACACGGCAGTTACAACCAAAAATCTCAAATTTGGTCTCATCAAGTCTCTTCTTATTATTGATGTCCTTTAGTAGTTGGTTCATTGCAGCAATTCCACCATGAAGGCCTGATTCACGCAGTCTCCTCTGAACAGTTGATGTTGAGATGTGTCTGTTTCTTGAACTCTGTGAAGCATTTATTTGGGTTGCAATCGGAGGTGCAGTTCACTCTAATGAACTTATCCTCTGCAGCAGAGGTAACACTGGGTCTTCCTTTCCTGTGGCGGTCCTCATGAGAACCAGTTTCATCATAGCGCTTGATGGTTTTTGCGACTGCACTTGAAGAAACTTTCAAAGTTCTTGAAATGTTCCAGATTGACTGACCTTCATGTCCTAAAGTAATGATGGACTGTTGTTTCTCTTTACTTATTTGAGCTATTCTTGCCATAATATGGACTTGGTCTTTTACCAAATAGGGCAATCTTCTGTATACCACTTCTACCTTGTCACAACAATGGATTGGCTCAAACACATTAAGGAAAGAAATTCCACAAATTAACTTTTAACAAGGCACACCTGTTAATTGAAATGCATTCCAGGTGACTACCTCATGAAGCTGGTTGAGAGAATGCCAAGACTGTGCAAAGCTGTCATCATGGCAAAGGGAGGCTACTTTGAAGAATCTCAATGATATTTTGATCTGTTTAACACTTTTTAGGTTACTACATGATTCCATAATGTGTGTTATTTCATAGTTGATGTCTTCACTATTAATCTACAATGTAGAAAATCTACAATAGTAAAAATAAATGAAAACCTTTGAATGAGTAGGTGTCCAAACTTTTGAATGGTACTGTATGTTTTGGCCTGTCTGGTGAAGGTACGCGGAGAGCGCGCGAGAGAGAGAGCGTGTGTGTTGGAGACATAGCCAACACCTCATAGCAGGCATGCCATTTCTAGGGAAAACCACTTCTTTACAATGAAACGTAATTTGACACTGTATTTCCATGCATTGAGATTTCGCTTTTATCGTAAAAAACACCCTTCACATTTTAAAGCTTACATCTGTAGTTTCTGACTGGCTAAAGATTCGGAATAATGTAATCCACCCTAAATATTCATTACTGCATTGTTATTTTGCATAACAATGAAAATCTGTTAAAGATCGTATTTTTACGCCACACATTTATTTATCACCCCCGCTCCGAATACTGGCGCAAAGACACCCCTAGGCCTATTCATCTGTGACTGCACGCTTTTAAAAATTTATTTTTTATTTTTTATTAACAACAAATCAATACAGAAAGTACATGAGGGAACACAAGTATATATCTGTCTCTTATACACATCTAGATGTGTATAAGAGACAGCTAGTAGGACATCAGTTAAACAAGTAAATAGTGGAGGTCCATTAACTCTTACTTGTTCAACACATTAGCCCCGCATTGTTAACTATTTACAGAGACGATCGAGATAAACAGACAATAGCGATATAAGAGAGTGATCTTTGGACTCACCGTCCTCAGAGCTGCCATCGCCGCTACGTAGCTAATGAATGGTAGATGTGTCCGTGTGGGAGCAAATTCTATAAGCAGTGGTCATTTGCGTTCCGTATTGGACCTTGGCATAATGACAACAATGTTCTTGAGATTAAAATAATAAAACACCAACCATGTCCAAATTCGTATCTGATATATATTTCTTATATATTTCATTTGTAAATTGTGCAAGAATAGGTTTGCAAATTCCATTGAATTTCAAGTAGGCTATTTACCTTTACACGAAATAATAAAGACATCATCTGAAGACATGCTGGTATGACTACTGAATTCATTGTTAATAAAATATACAGAAAATTATAATGGAAGATGATAATAGTCAGCACAGCAGTGTGTTGTTGAAGATGACATAGGCGTGACGAATCTCTGCCATCTGGTTGGACAAAACAGACAGGGTTAGATGGGTTCGAATAAAGGAGTTCAAGTTCAAACGACCAAGAGTGGAGATGGCCACGATTGGTCTACGAACGGGGAGTTGTAGCAATCTTGTTATTTGATTGGACGTCGTGCTTTCGGTGCGATGGGCATTTAAATACTACAACGTAACCATCGTTTGGATGTGTATTTGTTATATAATGCATAATTTCTCCTGTAATATTGTCTAAATCTTTGTAATAATAATATGTTGAACCCTGTCGTTTTCTTTACATGACAATGTTGTCCATGAGCATTCAGCACACGTGCATTGTCCAATACCGTGTCCACAAAGATTGTCTATTATATTGACAAGATAGTCAAGTGGCAGCTCTAACAATAGAAATGCATGTCCTCAAAGATGGAAGATAGGCGAGATCAGGTGGAACAATTCTAGCCAATGAGGAAAAGTTGGGTCAAACAGGCCCCCATTAATATCGACAGGACTGAAGTGGAGCAGGTCAAGAGTTTCAAGTTCCTTGGTGTCCACATCACTAACAAACTATCATAGTTCAAACACACCAAAACAGTTGTGATGAGGGCACGACAACACCTTTTCCCCCTCAGGAGAATGAAAAGATTTGGCATGGGTCCCCAGATCCTCAAAAAGTTCTACAGCTGCACCATCGAGAGCATCCTGACCGGTTGCATCCCCGCCTGGTATGGCAACTGCTCGGCATCTGATCGTAAAGCGCTACAGAGGGTAGTGCGTATGGCCCAGTACATCACTGGAGCCAAGCTTCCTTCCATCCAGGACCTATATACTCAGTGCTCCTGAGTGGCGCAGAGGTCTAAGACACTGCATCGCTGTGCAAGAGGCATCACTGCAGTACCAAATCCAGGCTGCATCACATCACTGTGATTGGGAGTCTGATAGGGTGGTGCACAATTGGCCTGGGGTAGGCCATCATTGTAAATAAGAAGTTGTTCTAGTTAAATAAAAATACTAACTAGATGTTGTCAGAGGAAGGCCCACCCCCCACTGCTGTTTATTATCTATGCATAGTCACATTACAAATTATTCCAACTAACCTGTACCCCCGCACATTGACTTGGTACCAGTACCCCCTTTTTATAGCCTCATTATTGTTATGTACATTTCTTGTGTACCTTTTGATAGATTTATTATTAGTAGTATTTTTTGACTTTAGTTTATTTAGTCAATCGTTTATTAACTCTATTTCTAGAACTGCATTGTATTGTTAATTAAGGGCTTGTAAGTAAGCATTTCACGGTAAGGTCTACACCTGTTGTATTCGGCACATGTGATAAATACAATTTGATTTGAAAGGGCAGATATGCGTGTGAACAACAGGCCATAGAGATAGATAGAGGACTCATCTTTGTATCTGTGCCATTATAGCGTCTGTGACAGCATGGGCAGCACAATTGAGGCTATCTCAATTTCAAAGTAGTCAATTTTCTTCTTCTTTATTGGCTGATTGCTCCCAACCCAAAGGAATCCCCACTCCTCAATGGCAATGCCCATGCCAAAACGAGTTAGATCCATGATGAGTCCTCTATCCATCTCTTTGACAACAGGCATACCTCAGATATAGAGTACATTTTTTTCAAAGTTGCCGAAATGCCACCTGCGTCCAATTATATCAGTGCATTCATAACAACCTAACCATTACGAAATTTCTATTCCATAAAAAAAGCCTCTTGCAGCAAATTAGCAATTACCTTTTTTATTGACCAAATTCTACACTATCTCATTGACCTCCATACAAAAACTCCTAACTTCGTGGGTTTATTTTCGTTGACAGATTTTGGGCTGAGTAAAACATCTTGCTTCACATTTTCCTCTCTGGTGTGCATATAGAAAGCTGATGCAACTCTCGGGAAGCATTTCCCGGTTGAACACTTTTTATGATCTTTGGGTTTCACAACTTCCTCTAGTGCACTGAGATATACAGTATATTAAATACTAGGCACCCCCGTCTATCACATCTGTGTTTTGTGGAGCCTGAATCACCTATGGTCTAGTTTAATTTAATGTTGAATTAGGCCTACTCTGGGGATTTCTCCTGGGGATTTGTTCTACCCTGTAGCAAAACAAATGACAAATCCATGTCACTGAGATTTGTGCTCTGGAGTTTGGAGCATTGTGAAGAACATTAAAATCATTCAAAATACTTCACCAGAAAGCATGACTTAGCCACAGAGGATCATTAGCTTATTTAAAAAAAAATTGCTGTGGATTGTTTAAAAATCACAAGCATGTAGGCCCTATATGCCTAGTTTGGGAAGCATTTCAATTTGGGCAGCGCATGTAGCATAGGCATAAGCCTTAATTAATTGAGGATGGCAACTGTCAGTGAAAAAGCAATGCATCTAAATATGTGTGAAGATAATGTGTCTGACTATCATTTGAAACTGTTGAAGACAGAGAAGAAGGGCGAGGGTTATGTGGCGATATTGGTGCATCTCTCTCCAGAATGTGCTCAGCTCTCCAGAATGTGATTTGCTGTCTCCCGCTAATTCTTGCGCATTCCTTGTTTGTATTAATTGTTTGACTGTTGAGTGTTCTTTTTTATAAATTCACCTTTACATATGTCAACAGTAGTACATTTACTGTTAATCTGCATCTGAAAGCGCGAACCACTGCTTTTAACCAGGGCAAGGTGACCGGAAACATGACCGAATACAAACAGTGTAGCTATTCCCTCAGCAAGGCAATCAACAAGCTAAGTGGCCAGTATAGAGACAAAGTAGAGTCGCAATTCAACAGCTCAGACACAAGAGGTATGTGGCAGGGTCTACAGTCATCACGGATTACAAAAAGAAAACCAGCCCCGTCGCGGACCAGGATGTCTTGCTCCCAGACAGACTAAATAACTTTTTTGCTCGCTTTGAGGACAATACAGTGCCACTGAACACGGCCCGCTACAAAAACCTGCGGGCTCTCCTTCACTGCAGCCGAGGTGAGTAAAACATTTAAACGTGGCTGCAGGCCCAGACGGCATTCCCAGCCGCGTCCTCAGAGCATGCTCAGACCAGCTGGCTGGTGTGTTTACGGACATATTCAATCAATCCTTATCCCAGTCTGCTGTTCCACATGCTTTAAGAGGGCCACCATTGTTCCTGTTCCCAAGAAAGCTAAGGTAACTGAGCTAAACGACTACCGCCCCGTAGCACTCACTTCCGTCATCATGAAGTGCTTTGAGAGACTAGTCAAGGACCATATCACCTCCACCCTACCTGACACCCTAGACCCACTCCAATTTGCTTACCGACCCAATAGGTCCAACAGATGACGCAATCGCAACCACACTGCACACTGCCCCCTAACCCATCTGGACAAGAGGAATACCTAAGTGAGAATGCTGTTCATCGACTACAGCTCAGCATTTAACACCATAGTACCCTCCAAACTCGTCATCAAGCTCGAGACCTGGGTCTCGACCCCGCCCTGTGCAACTGGGTACTGGACTTCCTGACTGGCCGACCCCAGGTGGTGAGGGTAGGTAACAACATCTCCACCTCGCTCCTCAACACTGGGGCCCCACAAGGGTGCGTTCTGAGCCCTCTCCTGTACTCCCTGTTCACCCCACGACTGCGTGGCCATGCACGCCTCCAACTCAATCATCAAGTTTGCGGACGGCACTACAGTGGTGGGCTTGATTACCAACACGACGAGACGGCCTACAGGGAGGAGGTGAGGGCCCTGGAGTGTGGTGTCAGGAAAATAACCTCACACTCAACGTCAACAAAACAAAGGAGATGATTGTGGACTTCGGGAAACAGCAGAGGGAGCACCCCCCTATCCACATCGACGGGACAGTAGTGGAGAGGTAGTAAGTTTTAAGTTCCTCGGCGTACACGTCACGGACAAACTGAATTGGTCCACCCACACAGACAGCGTTGTGAAGAAGGCGCGCAGCGCCTCTTCAACCTCAGGAGGCTGAAAGAATTCGGCTTGTTCACCAAAAGCACTCACAAACTTCTACAGATGCACAATCGAGAGCATCCTGTCGGGCTGTATCACCGCCTGGTACGGCAACTGCTCTGCCCACAACCGTAAGGCTCTCCAGAGGGTAGTGAGGTCTGCACAACGCATCACCGGGGGCAAACTACCTGCCCTCCAGGACACCTACAAACCCCGATGTCACAGGAAGGCCATAAAGATCATCAAGGACAACACCCACCGAGCCACTGCCTGTTCACCCGCTATCATCCAGAAGGCGAGGTCAGTACAGGTGCATCAAAGCAGGACGAGGACTGAAGCAGACGACTGAAACAGCTTCTATCTCAAGGCCATCAGACTGTTAAACAGCCACCACTAACATTTAGTGGCTGCTGCCAACATACTGACTCAACTCCAGCCACTTTAATAATGGGAATTTATGGAAATTTATGTAAAAATGTATCACTAGCCATTTAAACAATGCCACTTAATATAATGTTTACATACCCTACATTACTCATCTCATATGTATATACTGTACTCTATATCATTACTGCATCTTGCCATCTTTATGTATACATGTATCACTAGCCACTTTAATCTATGCCATTTATGTTTATATACCCACAATACTCATCTCATATGTATATACTGTACTCTATACCATCTACTGCATCTTGCCTATGCCGTTCTGTACCATCACTCATTCATATATCTTTATGTACATATTCTTTATCCCTTTACACTTGTGTGTATAAGGTAGTAGTTGTGGAATTGCTAGGTTAGATTACTCGTTGGTTATTACTGCATTGTCGGAACTAGAAGCACAAGCATTTCGCTACACACGCATTAACATCTGCTAACCATGTGTATGTGACAAATAAAATTTGATTTGATTTGTTTAATTAGTCCATTGATTACATAATCCCAAAATGTTTTGCTTGTCAGCACTCAAGTTTTCAAGACATGTAATTTTACAGCAAAATGCATCATGTGGGGATGATTTCTGTATTTTGAAAGTAACATATCTTGAAAACTTGAGTGCTGACATGCAAAACATTTTTAAAATGTATTTTTTATTTCACCTTTATTTAACCAGGTAGGCCAGTTGAGAACAAGTTCTCATTTACAACTGCGACATGGCCAAGATAAAGCAAATCAGTGCGACACAAACAACACAGAGTTACACATGGGATAAACAAACGTACAGTCAATAACACAATAGAAAAATCTATATACAGTGTGTGCAAATGTAGTAAGATTAGGAAGGTAAGGCAATAAATAGTCCATAGTGGCGAAATAATTACAATTTAGCAATTAACACTGGAATGGTAGATGTGCAAAAGATGAATGTACAAATAGAGATACTGGGGTGCAAAGGAGCAAAAAAACAATATGGGGATGAGGTAGTTGGTTGGGCTATTTACCAGAGGTGGGACCAAGTCATTGTTTTACAAGTAAGTCACAAGTAAGTCTCAAGTCTTAGCACTCAAGTCCCAAGTCAAGACCGCCAAGTCAAGACCGCCAAGTATCAAGTCCTAAACTTTGAGTTTCGAGTCCTAAACAAGTCATAATGTGCTCTTCACCAAATGTAATACCATTTCATATTTTTAACAAGAGTAATAGTATATTACATTTACGCAAATCATGAATGCTTTTAAAAATATCTATATATTTATTACTTTCCAAATAAACGTTATATTTCCATGGAAATACATGAGTAGCCATGAGAAAGACACCCCCCCCCAATAGTGATCGACTATCGAGGATCGCTACGGGGCAGAAATCGGGCTACGTAGGCTTGTACACAATCGCCCAACCTTAACACACACACACACACTCTGTGTGGTTACAGTAGGCTAACGTATGTCAATGGTTTTAGGAACAGCAGTAACATCAGGCAGGATTTAGGCTGCCAACTGCCTAGCCAGTTGTATCTCAATCTTGGGTGCGATGATCACGTTCCCGCACTGACTGACTGTGTGGAGGCTCATTGATTTAACGTTACGTTAGCCTACATGATACACCAGTAAAGTAATAAAATATATAGCTGTCGGCTATATTAGCCACGACTTAGCATTCTTTGTGCAGCTTCAAATGTCGAACAAAGTTGGACATTTTTGCACCTCCGTTTGTAATATTCTTCCCGCATGTTTTGCAAGTTGCAATCCGTTTTTTGTTGATACAGCGTTGTCTTTTATTCTGAAAATAATAATTTTGGGTATCAACTTTCCAAGTGCTCCATCTGAATTCACTCACCGACATTCCACTGCACTGCCACTCACAACTTTTTCTCAGGTGGCACAATTTGATTGGCTGCTGTCTGATTCAAACTGTAATCCGTTAAATGAAGAGTTGATGCGCTGCACACTTTTTTTAATAGCATAATTTTTTATATTTGGGCTTGGGGAGGGTATCAGGTCGAGTCATAAGGCTCAAGTCCAAGTCAAGTCACGAGTCATTGGTGTTAAAGTCAAAGTCGAGTTGCAAGTCATCATATTTGTGACTCGAGTCCACACCTCTGCTATTTACAGATGGGCTGTGTACAGGTGCAATGATTGGTAAGCTGCTCTGACAGCTGATGCTTAAAGTTAGTGAGGGAGAAATAAGACTCCAGCTTCAGTGATTTTTGCAATTCGTTCCAGTCATTGGCAGCAGAGAACTGGAAGGAAAGGCGGCCAAAGGGGGATTTGGCTTTGGGGATGACCAGTGAAATATACTTGCTGGAGCACGTGCTACAGGTGGGTGCTGCTATGGTGACCAGTGAGCTGAGATAAGGAGGGGCTTTACCTAGCAAAGACTTTTAGATGACCTGGAGCCAGTGGGTTTGGCGATGAATATGAAGCGAGGGCCAGCCAACGAGAGCATACAGGTCGCAGTGGTGGGTAGTATATGGGGCTTTGGTGACAAAACGGATGGCACTGTGATAGACTGCATCCAATTTGCTGAGTAGAGTGTTGGAGGCTATTTTGTAAATGAAATCGCTGAAGTCAAGGAACGGTAGGATAGTCAGTTTTACGAGGGTATGTTTGGCAGCATGAGTGAAGGATGCCTTGTTGCGAAATAGGAAGCCGATTCTAGATTTAATTTTGGATTGGAGATGCTTAATGTGAGTCTGGAAGGAGAGTTTACAGTCTAACCAGACACCTAGGTATTTGTGTTGTCCACATATTCTAAGTCATTATCGTCCAGAGTATTGATGCTGGGCGGGCGGGCAGGTGTGGGCAGCAATCGGTTGAAGAGCATGCATTTAGTTTTACTTGCATTTAAGAGCAGTTGGAGGCCACGGAAGGAGTGTTGTATGGCATTGAAGCTCATCTGGAGGTTAGTTAACGCAGTGTCCAAAGAAGGGCCAGAAGCATACAGAATGGTGTCGTCTGCGTAGAAGTGGATCAGAGAATCACCAACAGCAAGAGAGACATCATTGATTTATACAGAGAAAAGAGTCGGCCTGAGAATTAAACCCTGTGGCAACCCATAGAGACTGCCAGAGGTCCGGACAACAGGCCCTCCAATTTGACACACTGAACTCTATCTGAGAAGCAGTTGGTGAACCAGGCAAGGCAGTCATTTGAGAAACAAGGCTGTTGAGTCTGCTGATAAGAATGCGGTGATTGATAGAGTCGACAGCCTTGGCCAGGTCGATGATGGCTGCACAGTATTGTCTTTTATCGATGGCAGTTATATCATTTAGGACCTTGAGCGTGGCTGAGGTGCAACCATGACCAGCTCGGAAACCAGATTGCATAGCGGAGAAGGTACGGTGGGATTCGAAATGGTCGGTGATCTGTTTGTTAACTTGGCTTTAAAAGACTTTAGAAAGGCAGGGTAGGATAGATATGTCTGTAACAGTTTGGGTCTAGAGTGTCTCCCCCTTTGAAGAGGGGGATGACAGCAGCAGCTTTCCAATCTTTAGGGATCTCAGACGATACGAAAGAGAGGTTGAAGAGGCTAGTAATAGGGGTTGCAACAATTGCGGCGGATAATTTTAGAAAGAGAGGGTCCAGATTGTCTAGCCCAGCTGATTTGTAGGGGTCCAGATTTTGCAGCTCTTTCAAAGCATCAGCTATCTGGATTTGGGTGAAGGAGAAATGGGGGAGGCTTAGGCAAGTTGCTGTGGGGGGTGCAGAGCTGTTGACCGGGGTGGGGTAGCCAGGTGGAAAGCATGGCCAGCCGTAGAAAAATGCTTATTGAAATTCGATTATCGTAGATTTATCGGTGGTGACAGTGTTTCCTAGCCTCAGTGCTGTGGGCAGCTGGGAGGAGGTGCTCTTATTCTCCATGGACTTCAGTGTCCCAGACCTTTTTGGAGTTTGTGCTACAGGATGCAAATTTCTGTTTGAAAAAGCTAGCCTTCACTTTCCTAACTGCCTGTGCTTATTGGTTCCTAACTTCCCTGAAAAGTTGAATATTGCGGGGGCTATTCGATGCTAACGCAGTACGCCACAGGATGTTTTTGTGCTGGTCAAGGGCAGTCAAGTCTGGAGTGAACCAAGGGCTATATCTGTTCTTAATTCTACATTTTTTTGTATGGGGCATGCTTATTTAAGATGGTGAGGAAAGCACTTAAAGAATAACCAGGCATCCTCTACTGATGGAATGAGGTCAATATCCTTCCAGGATACCCGGGCCAGGTCGATTACAAAGGCCTGCATGCTGAAGTGTTTTAGGGAGCGTTTGACAGTGATGAGGGGTAGTCTTTTGACCACGGACCCATTACGGACAAAGGCAATGAGGCAGTGATCACTGAGTTCCTGGTTGAAGACAGCAGAGGTGTATTTAGAGGGCAGGCTGGTCAGGATGATATCTATGAGGGTGCCCGTGTTTACGGATTTAGGGTTGTACCTGGTATGTTCCTTGATAATTTGTGTGAGATTGAGGGCATCTAGCTTAGATTGTAGGACAGCTGGGATGTTAAGCATATCCCAGTTTAGGTCACCTAACAGTACAAACTCTGAAGATAAATGGGGGGCAATTAATTCACATATGGTGTCCAGCGCACAGCTGGGGGCTGGGGGGGGGGGGGCTATAACAAGCGGCAACAGTGAGAGACTTATTTCTGGAAAGGTGGGTTTGTAAAGTAGAAGCTCAAACTGTTTGGGCACAGAACTGGATAGCATGACAGAACTCCGCAGACTATCTCTGCAGTAGATTAACTCCATCCCCTTTGGCATCCCCTAGCTTGGCGGGAAATATTGTAGTTGGGGATGGAAATGTCAGAATTTTTGGTGGCCTTCCTAAGCCTGGAATCAGACACAGCTATGACATCAGGGTTGGCGAAGTGTGCTAAAGCAGTGAATAAAACAAACTTAGGGAGGAGGCTTCTGATGTTAACATTCATGAAACCAAAGCTTTTACGGTTACAGAAGTCAACAAATAATAGCGGCTGGGGAATAGGAGTCGAACTTGGTGCTACAGGGCCTGGGTTAGCCTCTACATCACCAGAGGAACAGAGGAGTAGGATAAGGGTATGGCTAAAGGCTATAAGAACTGGTCGTCTAGTGCGTTGGGGAAGAGCAGATTTCTAGGCGTGGTAGAATAGAGTCAGGGCATAATGTTGTCACGAACCGGCTCAAAGTTCGTAACAAAAGGGAGACAACGTGGAGACAAGGAATAACAAAATATATTTATTAAATAAAGTAAACTAAGTACAATTAACAATGGTGTGTGTAATCAGTAGTGCAAGTGAGTGTTTTGCATGCATTAATGTGACAATGGGGGGGTTGAAAGGTGCCAAAGCAAACAACCAAAAGGCCACAAAAATACCACAACAAAATCTATAAAGATGTCTGCATGGAGAGTCTCCTCCATCAATGGGGAAGTGGTGTATTTATCCTGGGACACACCTGAGTCCAGGTGTGTGCCATTTCTCTGACGACCCTCCCGGCTCAGCCCACCCACATCCTATTAAGGAAAACAAGAGCAAAGAGAAAGAATTCGGCAGATAGAGTGGGAGGGTCGTCACAATGTACTGACAATGGTATGGTAGGATGTGAGTATAGTGGAGGTAAACCTAGGCATTGAGTGACGATGAGATAGGTTTCATCTCTGGAGGCTCCAGGGGGGGACAAAAAGAGCTATCTAAGGCATGTTGAGCGGTGTTGCAATGTTGGCTTCACTAGTGATATCTTAAATCAAGACAGATAGAAAGGGAGGCAGACAGGCGGTGGGAAGATAGATGAAATTGAAAGAACCTTGCATTTTAATCAGGACATTTTCAGTTTTTATTTGTCAGCTTTATGTCTTTTACTTAGTTGACAGTGTAAAAAGGTGAATGCACCAATTTGTAAGTCGCTCTGGATAAGAGCGTCTGCTAAATGACTTAAATGTAAATGTAAATGTAAAATATAGTCCTACTGCTACATTGGCCTATAGGCTATCTCATAGTTCCATGTGCTAATTTATTTAGCCGCCAGTGTGAATCAGTGTGTTCATATGGCAGAGGCTGGTGCTCTCCCATTAGTGGAATTTTAACTTTTGGGGGTTTTATCATTTTAATCCCGATTTGTATTATTAGCCACGTGACAATGATTTTGAGAAACGGAAACTTTACTATTCAAATGAAACTGTTCCACGAAAATGTGCATATGATAATCATAACTGGTATGAAGATCGGTAGAAATGGTAGGGTAAATTGTAAGCTTCTCCAAACTTGAATTTCACAAACTTGAAGATGTACAAAGGTTAAATAAAACACCCAAAATGGTATGAAATCATCTAAATGTATTTTGTGTGTTCAGACGCCCCGTGTGGACAAAGTCATGGGACCTTATGACAATCGGATTAAATGAACTACATTTTTCAGAGAGAAAACTTGTAAATCGGTCCAATTCGACCGGAACACAGGAGGGTTAAGAGAAATATAACTAGAGGGCCGTTGTAAGATTGTGCCAATTAAAACTGAGCACAAATGAACAGCTATGCGATCCATCGCGGAGAAAATTGCTCACCACGATCCAGCACCAGCGGGTGGAAAGCGTCACTTGCACTGTGTTGCTTGCTAGACTAGTTGACTAGTACGGCCACGTGTTTGACATTGGCAGCAGCAGGCCTGCGAGCCAAGTGCGAGAGAACGCAATTTGATTTTGTTCCCATTCCCTTTACGCCAAGTTTAGAATTGTAAACTAATAGAAAATGTAAGTGGAAAACGATTGCGAAAACTGCTCCAGATCACTTGATATCCACCACAAGGAGGAAAGAATAGAATATGGAGAATGGAATGGTCAGACCCGAATTAACTTAAATGGTATATCGTACAGCAGAGCGTGTCCAACTCCAAACCAACCACACTGGATAGGAGCATATCATGAGCGCACAGCTTACTCCGTGCAAAATAGGGCCCATATATACATATTCCATGTTTTTTTTCTCTCCCCCCTACCCCAATCCCATTATCATTTATATCAACAATGCAACGGAAAAAATAGTTTAATCGTTTTTATTGCAACACAAATTATTGCAGCTTTACCATCTCACCACCAGGGGGTGCTGTACCATCTCCAGCACCTCTACATCCCATGGCAATGGATAAAACAGGGTGATTGGTTCAATAATCTCAAGCAGGATGGCAATAGAACATAACAGGTCCTGTTATTGGTCAGGTAGGCACAAGGCCCGGAGTGACAGGCCTGCTCATGGGACCTGGCTCTTGTAGCCGTAGTTGAGTTCTGCCCCTCCACTAAGCAGCAGGTCTATCCCAGTGCAGAACGTAGCATCAGCAGCCAGGTACAGAGCAGCCAACCCACTCTCAGCTTCTGTCCCCATTCGACCAAGCAGCTGTTGGAGATTAGGAAGAATGTTAAAGATAAGGCATCAGGTTCATCAAGATGAGAGATGCAAGTGAAATTAGGAAGTCTTTACCAACCCTCCCTTTTCAATGCATTCTGAAATATGTAATTGTAACAGATCTTATATTTCATCGTATATCTTGTATTGGCTCCTGTCCAGTGAGCACTTGCCTGAGCGTTCTCTCCCTCTTTAATGGTAGCTAAGGTATCTGCAGTCTGTCCAGCCAGCTCTTCCCACAGAGGTGTCATCACATTACCAGGGGAGATGCTACAAGATAATACACATTTAGACTGCAGCAAACAGAGCTAGAGATAAGAGAAAAAGTGGAAAAATACCAAAGTATTTTTAAAACAGGACAGACAAAGGGGCAAGAGAAAAAAATAAGTAGAAAATCAAAAAAGTTTGTAAATGGATACAGATGCCAGTTCGACTCACCAGTTGACTCTCACTTGGTACCGACTCTCATCCACAGCCATGGCTTTTGTCATGGCAATGATCGCCCCCTTGTGGAGGAAAAAAGACACATCACCCCTGTTAGGCCTACTTCTCCAAGCCTCAAACAGTGGAATAAAGTACTGATGCATACTGTTATCTAGATTTTTAGTTCACCTTAGTGGCTACATATGGTGCTGCATTTTTCTGACCAATGGAGCCCACCAGACTGGACAAGTTAATGATGTTCCCCTGGCGCTGTCGCAGGTGGGGCAGGGCATACTGAGGAGGGGAGAGAGGTGGGGAGATCCCGTGATGAAGTAAAACATATTATAAGCTATATAATAACCCATTATTAAGGCTCATACATGCTTATAACAAGTAATAAAGCATTATACCTGAAGGCTTTCAGTAAAGTAAATATAATGAGTGAATTATTTACTTTGGAGGCCAGGAAGTAACTGATGAGGTTAAGATTCAAAAGATCTCTGAACTCATCTGCAGTAGTGTCATCTGTGGGTTTATGAGGTGGGTCTGAAAGGGGATGAAATTGAGGGAACTCAATGAATACAGCATAAACACTAATAAAAACGTTTATGGAGTATGTGAATTGTAGAATAGGGGGAAAAAACATGCATTTCATATCCACAAAAAAAGTGTTAAGTGGTACAAAAACGTATGCAGATCTTAAAAAACGATGAAAACCAGTATAGCATTAAAAATACATCCACGTTGCGACTTGCAACTTTGTCAGGGTGTGACGATCAGGAGGTGATCGGTTTGATGGTGCAAGCTACAAAGGGTATATACTAAGTACAATACATTAGGAACACCTGCTCTTTCCACATCAGACAGACTGGGTGAATACAGGTGAAAGCTATGATCCCTTATTGATGTCACTTCAAATCAGTGTAGATGAAGTGGAGAAGACAGGTTAAATAAGTATTTTTAAGCCTTGAGACAATTGAGACATGGATTGTGTATGTGTGCCATTCAGAGGGTCAATGGGCAAGACAACATATTTAACTGCCTTTAAACAGAGTATGGTAGTAGGTGCCAGGCGCACCGGTTTGTGTCAAGAACTGCAACACTGCTGTGTTTTTCACCATAAATAGTTTCCTGTGTGTATAAAGTATGGTCCACCACCCAAATGACATCCAGACAACTTTGGGAAGCATTAGAGTCAACATGGGCCAGCATCTCTGTGGAAAGCTTTCGACACCTTGTAGAGTCCAGGCTGTTCTGGGGGCAAAAGGAGGGGTGCAACTCAATATTAGGAAGGTGTTCTTAATGTTTTGTACACTCAGTGTATGTGTTTTTAATGCTTGAATATGCCTGTTTAAATAATGGCTTGCCAGGGCCTCCCAAGTAGCACAGCGGTCTAAGGCACTGCATCGCAGTGTTAGCTGTGTTACTACAGATCCTGGTTATATACCGGGTTATATGGTTATATACCGGGCTGTGTCGCAGCCGGTCGCGCCTGGGAGACCCATGAGACGACGCACAATTGGCCCAGTGTCGTCCGGGTTAGGGGAGGGTTTGGCCGGCCGGGATGRCCTTGTCACATCGCGCTCTAGCGACTCCTGTGGCGGGCCGGGTGCATGCACACTGACAGTTGTTCGGTGTTTCCTCRGACACATTGGTGCAGCTGGCTTCTGGGTTAAGCGTGCATTGTGTCAAGAAGCAGTATGGCTTGGCGGGGTTGTTTTTCGGGACAATGGGACAAGACTATAACTACCAAATTGGATATGACAAAATTGGGGAGAAAAAAGTATATATATAATAATAAAAATAAATGCCTGGACGTGGCTTGGTATACCAACTATCAGCTGATTTGTGGATATATCATTTCCTTAACAACATCAATTCTCATACAAAATGATAACAGATACTCACGCCACCCAGCATTGTTGACCAGACAGTCTATTTGACCATAATGCTCCACTGTCACTGAAATCAACCTCTGCAGAGAGAATATCATACGTTGAGTTGACTGCACTCTGTCATTGACCACCACACTGTGTAAGACGTTTATAATTTCTATCTCCAGGTATGTGGACCTATGATCCCATTAACTATGTACCTACCTAACTTGCTACATAGAGCCTAAGCTGAAAAACCAGCTAGACACACCACTAAAATAACATAGAAACATACACACATCCCTCAGTCAAACACACAAAACAGGTTATAGCAATGTCACTATTGTTCACAAGCACCAGGGTCTGGACACTGATTGATGATTGGAGTTGTAGAAAAAAAAGAAGTCGCTCTGGATAAGAACATCTGCTAAATGACCTAAATGTAAAACATTATGGAAAGCTTCCTTCTTACAGTGTTAGTCTGATCACTAATACATTTTAATTGTCTGATGAGGCTTCATCTATCTGTCCACTCCAATATATATATATATACAGTTGAAGTCGGAAGTTTACATACACTTAGGTTGGAGTCATTAAAACTTGTTTTTCAAGTACTCCACAAATTTCTTGTTAACAAAATATAGTTTTGGCAAGTGGGTTAGGACATCTACTTTGTGCATGACACAAGTAATTTTTCCAACAATTGTTAACAGACAGATTATTTCACTTATAATTCACTGTATCACAATTCCAAAGAGTCAGAAGTTTATATACACTAAGTTGACTGTACCTTTAAACAGCTTGGAAAATTCCCGGAAATTATGTCATGGCTTTAGAAGCTTCTGATTGACTCAAATTATGTCAATTAGCCTATTGGAGGTCTACCTGTGGATGTATTTCAAGGCCTACTTTCAAATTCAGTGCCTCTTTGCTTGACATCGTGGGAAAATCAAAAGAAATCAGCCAAGACCTCTGAAAATAAATTGTAGACGTCCACAAGTCTGGTTCATCCTTGGGAGCATTTTCCAAATGCCTGAAGGTACCACGTTCATCTGTACAAACAACAGTACACAAGTATAAACACCGTGGGACCACGCAGCCGTCATACCGCTCAGGAAGGAGACGCGTTCTGTCTCCTAGAGATGAACGTACTTTGGTGTGAAAAGTACAAATCAATCCCAGAACAGCAAAGGACCTTGTGAAGATGCTGGAGGAAACAGGTACAAAAGTATTTATATCCACAGTAAAACGAGTCCTATATCGACATAACCTAAAAGACTGCTCAGCAAGGAAGAAGCCACTGCTCCAAAACCGCCATAAAAAAGACAGACTACGGTTTGCAACTGCACATGGGGACAAGGATCGGAATTTTGGATAAATGTTCTCTGGTCTGTGAAACAAAATAGAACTGTTTGGCCATAATGACCATCGTTATGTTTGGAGGAAAAAGGGGGAGCCTTGCAAGCCGAAGAACACCATCCCAACCGTGAAGCACGGGGGTGGCAGCATCATGTTGTGGGGTGTTTTGCTGCAGGAGGGACTGGTGCACTTCACAAAATAGATGGCATCATGAGGATGGAAAATTATGTGGATATATTGAAGCAACATCTCAAGACATCAGTCAGGAAGTTAAAGCTTGGTCCAAATGGGTCTTCCAAATGGACAATGACCCCATGCATACTTCCAAAGTTGTGGCAAAAAGGCTTAAGGACAACAAAGTCAAGGTATTGGAGTGGCCATCACAAAGCCCTGACCTCAATCCTATAGAACATTTTGGGCAGAACTGAAAAAGCATGTGCAAGTAAGGAGGCCTACAAACCTGACTCAGTTACACCAGCTCTGTCAAGAGGAATGGGCTAAAATTCACCCAACTTACTGTGGGAAGCTTGTGGAAGGCTACCCAAAACATTTGACCCAAGTTAAACAATTTAAAGCCCATTTGTAATCTGATTAAATGTCAGGAATTGTGAAAAACGGAGTTTAAATGTATTTGGCTAAGGTGTATGTAAACTTCCGACTTCAACTGTATATATATATTTTTTTAAACTAATTAATAAATGTATGTCAGCACAGACCTCAATGCCTGAGCGAACTCTCAGTCTGGGAGGCAAGCACAAAAAAACAGGGGAAGAAAACAGGAAACACAGAGAGCTTCAAATAATGACCGACTGGGCCTTTAATAGTGATTTCTAAGCAGTTTATAAGTAGACCTTCAAATGAGGAGCAAGGGGCTTGCTAGAGCTGTGAGTAAACTCAGTGGAGAAGAGTCCTTTCACAGACAGGGAAATCCAACAAAGACTAAAGATAGGTGGAGTGTAGATTACAATACAAAATGTTATAGTAAGCATTCTGATAAACCACAGGTCATGTGATCCATTGAGGAATGAGGATATAAACTCTGTTGAAATGTTGTGCATATGAGTGATCATTTGACTCTCATTTCACTGCCCTATAAGATAAGTCCTTGCCCAGAAGCCCTACCTTGATGTCCTCCTCTTTGGAGATGTCACAAGGTACAAATTTGCATGACCCTGGCCCTGCCCGGTTCAGCTCGGCCTCTAGAGCCTGTCCTGCTGCCACTGTAAAAAAAAAAAACACATATATATATATAATAAGAATACAGTAAACTTATGAATATGCAATGTAAAGATGATGTAGAGAGGGATTTTTTTATGATTCATAAAGTCTTCAATAATGGATTACTGATGAATTAAGATTCTCAGACACATTATTAATACCTGTGTGGTGATTCTGATGGTTTCTTGTAACTGATGGCTTCTACGGTTGTGGCTAGATGAGTAGGAGAACTAATGCAGCAGGTTAGGAGAATTAATGCAGCAGGTTAGGATAATTAATGTAGCAGGTTAGGAGAATTAAAGTAGCAGGTTAGGATAATTAACGTAGCAAGTTAGGAGAAAAAGTTTAAGGTTAGGCTTAGCTACAATCCTACAGTTGTCACCGACGCAACTCGAACATGCAACTTTTGGTACGTAGCTGTACTCCATCTAGCCACAACCGTAGAAGCCACCAGTTCCACCACACCTGCAATGGTATACTTTAATCTGAGCAAAAAAAATCTAATAAACATGCAGCCACTCACCCCCTCTTGCACAGAAGACAACTTTGGCTCCATTCTCCACTGGGAAAAAAACAACAGAATAGCACATTATTGTTTCCCCAGTAACGTTACCTCACTCTGCTCAAATCTCAACAAACTAACTTCAAATCAGCAACTTTGATTCTTACCGAATACTTTAACAATCCCTCTACCAATCCCTTTGGACCCGCCGGTCACAATGACAACTTTGTCTCCGTAACGCAATGTACTGCCTGACATGTTCACAAGAGCCAACCCGTCACGGGTGATAATTTCAGTGATGATACGTTCGCAAAGAACCGCCACTACCTGGTTGACTGTGTTGGTCGAATGCCGCAAACAAAGTTACTTGACCTCTTTCCAAGCTACACTTTTTTATTCTATTTCTTTACATGCAGCAAAATATATAATTGCATCCCTCCCGTTGTCTTTTTGTCTTTTACATTTCTACGTTAACTTTCTCTTCCCTCCTCCAAGTTCCTCAAAAATCATGAGGTTTGTTGTCGCCTGTGAAGACAGGTGAGCGGCTTTGTGGAACTTGTAGTTTAAGCTCCATGCAAGTTCTAACGCACATCCTGGTGCTGCAACCTGCTGTGTCAACATGCATACCGGTATCTCAGTCTATGTATGAGGCATATTCTGAAATGGAAAAAATAAGCCATTACATTCATCAATTAACCAAGAAGCCAATGGGATGGTTTTTGCAATTGTTTAATGCATAATAAAAAAAATACTTTAAATACTTTAATGCTCACTTTCCTGTAAGATCCACCTCATATCAGTGTTATAACTGTTATACATTTTACTTGTTTCCCCCCCCCCCTTCCAACTGGCACACGTCTCTAAATAGTTAACTCAACCATCAATTCTTATTTTACATTTACATTTGAGTCATTTAGCTTACAATCTTATCCAGAGCGATTTACCGGAGCAATTAGGGTTAAGTGCCTTGCTCAAGGGCACATCAACATATTTTTTTACCTAGTCGGCTCGGGATTCAAACCAGCAAACTTTCGGTTACTGGCTCAAAGTTCTTAACTGCTAGGCTACATGCCGCCCCATGTAACCTTTTTCTAGCCCAGAAATAATGCTGTTGACATCTTACAGTGGTCACTATGTGTCACTTACATTTTTGTTGACACAACACCTGTGAGTCATTACCTGTCTGACACGTGTGCACCATACCCTATACTATAACATACACTAAGCCAACTGAATAAAGGCTTATGAAAGGATAATCAGAAAAGGAGTGTCATGGRTTTTTGTTGTAGACTTTCAGTTTTACTGTTTGGTCTCATAACATGTGTTAACATGTTTGTAAATGTGACTTGGGCCCTACATTTTTCCTGACCACACCTCACCAGGAAATGCATTGGCTCTGCTACATAACTCGTTTAGCGCCCTGTGTGTTTCCTGGTAAGGTGACATGGTCAGAAAAACACAGGGCCCTAGTCAGGAGCAATATAAATACTGAAGCCAGAATGGAACTCCAAAATACATTCTCACTGGGGTTTTATGGGTGTTCATTTGGGTCTCGTGAGGACATCAGTACATGTGTTGAGGATGGTGTGTGTGTGTGTGTTTTTGTGTGTTTGTTTATGACAGGGAGAGAGGGAAAATTAAAGACTTTAAGAGAGAGGCAGGGGGCTGACATTAGGGGGTGGGGGTATGAAGAGGACACCATGCTGAGGTTGTAGAGAGAAGGCAGTGGATTGAATTTCGACCTGACAGCATTCTCCAGAGAAATAGTAGGCATGAGAGAGAGCAAAGGGGAGAGACTGAAGGCTGTGACCTACAAACAAGCTTAACTATCTTCACTTCACCCAGGGTGGGGTATCAGCAGACAGATTAACACTACCCCTGAAGGAGCCATGGTTCCCCCCCCTCCCAGCTAGGGAGGTGGGAGATAGAGACTTACGGAGAGATCAAACAGGGGATAGACAGACAGAGAGACGGCCAGAGGGAGGGCCGGACGGACAGACAGACAGACGGCCAGAGGGAGGGCCAGACAGACAGACAGACAGCCAGACAGATACCCTGTGGTGGAGGTACAGTAGTGGAGGCACCGTGATTCTCTTGAGTAATTAGTCTCTATCAACAGTAGCTGACTGACAGAGGGGTGAGTGGAACAGTGCAGGCTGCTTCTTGTAAATAACACCAATAATATGGTTCTTATAATAAGCTTATAATAACACCAATAATATGCTTGGGCTTGTAACTAGGATGTTTATGAGTAGGACTCTATGTTATTCTAATAATGGCTGTGTTGACTGTAAAGACTAACCTTCTGATTAAAGAAATAGTAATTCTGACCGAACATAAAGGTTAAAGGTTCTGATTGAAATAAACACCTGTCTAGTTCATGCTTTTATTTGTTATTCTGTACTGTAGTTGTAAAATGTGTCTTGCATACTACTGGTCAAGAATTTTAGAACAGCTACTCATTCAAGGGTTTTTCTTTATTTGAACTATTGTAGAGTAATAGTGAAGACATCAACATTATGAAATAACACATATGGAATCATGTAGTAACCAAAAAAGTGTTAAACAAATCAAAATATATTTTGTGTTTGAGATTCTTCAAATAGCCACCCTTTGCCTTGATGACAGCTTTGCACACTATTGTCATTCTCTCACCAGCTTCACAAGGTAGTCACCTGGAATGCATTTCAATTAACAAGTGTGCCTTCTAAAACGCTCATTTGTGGAATTTCTGTCTTTCTTAATGTGTTTAAGCCAATCAGTTGTGTTGTGACAAGGTAGGCGGGGTATACAGAAGATAGCCCTATTTGGTAAAAGACCAAGTCCATATTATGGCAAGATCAGCTCAAATAAGCAAAGGAAAATGACAGTCCATCATTACTTTAAGACATGAAGGCCACTCAATACAGAACATTTCAAGAATTTTGAAAGTTTCTTCAAGTGCAGTCGCAAAAACCATCAAGCGCTATGATGAAACTGGCTCTCATGAGGACCGCCACAGGAATGGAAGACCCAGAGTTACCTCTGCTGCAGAGGATAAGTTCATTAAAGTTACCAGCCTCAGAAATTGCAGCCCAAATAAATGCTTCACAGCGTTCAAGTAACAGACACATCTCAACATCAACTGAAGGCCTGATTCATGTAGGAGACTACATGAATCAGGCCTTCATGGTCGAATTACTGCAAAGAAACCACTACTATAGGACACCAATAAGAAGAAGAGGGTTGCTTGGGCCAAGAAACACGAGCAATGGACATTAGACCGGTGGAAATTTGTCCTTTGGTCTGGAGGCCAAATTGGCGGTTTTTGGTTCCAACCACCGTGTCTTTGTGAGACGCTGTGTGGGTGAACGGATGATCTCCGCATGTGTATTTCCCACCATAAAGCATGGAGGAGGAGGTGTTATGGTGTGGGGGTGCTTTGCTGGTGACATTGTCTGTGATTTATTTAGAATTTAAGGCACACTTAACCAGCATGGCTACAACAGAATTACGCCATCCCATCTGGTTTGGGCTTAGTGGGACTATCATTTGGTTTTTCAACAGGACATTTTTATTTTATTTTTTAAATGTAACCTTCATTTAACCAGGCAAGTCAGTTACAATGACCCAACACACCTCCAGGCTGTGTAAGGGCTATTTGACCAAGAAGGAGAGTGATGGAGTGCTGCATCAGATGATCTGGCCTCCACAATCCCCGACCTCAACCAAATTGAGATGGTTTGGGATGAGTCAGACCGCAGAGTGAAGGAAAAGCAGCCAACAATTGCTCAGCATATGTGGGAACTCCTTAAAGACTGTTGGAAAAGTATTCCATGTGAAGCTGGTTGAGAGAATGCCAAGAGTGTGCAAAGCTGTTATTCTACAATGTAGAAAATAGTAAAAATAAAGAAAAACCCCTGAATGAGTAGGTGTTCTAAAATTCTTGACCGGTAGTGTATTTGCGGGTGAATTGGCGTAAATTACTTAAAGCTTACATTTCTGTTAAATAATTATGAGTATTAAAATTGCCAATAATGTGAGTTTGTTTCTCCTCCCACTTCTTTATCTGCCATTACCTGATATGTCTTCTTCTTCTGCAGTACCTGATATGTCTCTTCTTCTGCAGTACCTGATATGTTTCTTGATAACTTCAGCAGCGTTATGCATTTCTCTAGAATAAGGGACAAACTGTCCTCACAAAGAACTAAATAGAAGTTGAATGACAGACCAAGGAATGGAGAACCATGACAAGGTGGAGGTGAAGGAGGAGGAGAAGGAGACAAGAAACATCTCCCAGAGAGGTGAGCGAGAGCGACAAGGAGACCAAGGACCAGCGCAACAAGGCGGAGAAGGGAGAGAAGGAGACAGAGAACAACGGCAGTGAAAAGGAGAGGGTTGAGGGAAAAGGGAAAGCTGCCGTCGCTCAGGCTCCCTGTGGAGGGGGGCTGGGCCCTGACGGAGCGGCTAGCCATCAACGTGTCGGGATGCGCTACGAGACACAGCTCCGCACTCTGGCCCAGTTCCCTGACTCCCTCCTGGGGACCCTACCGCAGAATTCGCTACTTTGACCCTCTGCGCAATGAGCTGTTCCTGGACCGGAACCGGAACTGCTTCGACGCATCCTCTACTTCTACCAGTCTGGCGGGCGGCTGCGGCGGCCTGCCAACGTGCCCCGGATGTGTTCTTGGATGAGCTGCGCTTCTATGAGCTTGGTGAGGAGATCATGGAACGCTTCAAGGAGGATGAGGGCTTCCCCAAGGAGGAGGTGCCTGCGCTGCCTGAGAAAAGATGCAGAGGAAGGTTTGGATGCTTTTTGAGCATCCAGAATCCCTCCGGGCGCACGCATCATCGCCATCATCAGCGTAATGGTCATTGTGGTGTCCATCGCCATCTTCTGCTTGGAGACGCTGCCTGACTTCAGGAACGAGAAGGAGCTCCGAGAGGTGAGAGGGGACCGATGTGGGGCCAGGGGCCTAAGGGCCAAACAGAAATGACACACAGGAGAGAGAGAATGAGAGAGAAACAGAGAATAGTAGAAAAGGAAACAAACAAAGGGACCAGGAGAAAGGAGAGGCTGCGGGAGATGTGCATAAAGCAAGATAGAGGAAGGAGAGGAATGAAGAGAGGATGAAAGAGTAAGGAATGCATCTCGACAGGGTGCTAAGAGAACAGAGGTTAGCACATTGGAGACTGATGATGGGGTGATCGTCAACAGTCAGTGAAGAATGACAATTATAAAAGGATGACAGTTAGTGAAGGATGACAGTTAGTGGATGACAGTTGGTGAAAGTCAATGACAGATGTCACCCTGTGGAACATAAATACTACATGTGTGACGACACAGGCCCCTTACAGGGTTAACACAACATGCGACACACACAACACACCACACAACACACACACACACACACACACACACCACACCACACACACACACACACACACACACACACACCACACACACACACACACACACACACACACACACACACACACACACACACACACACACACACACACACACACACACACACACACACACACACACACACACACACACACACACACACACACACACACAAGACATAGACATTTCTGAGAATATTTGTCATGTCGTTAAAATTGAGGGAAAGGAATGGGAAGAGAGCGTGGTGAGGAGAGGGGGAACGAAAGTGTGGTAGGAAGACAAGAGAAATAGGTTGGAGGAGAGAGAGAATCACAGTTAGGGAACTAGAGAAAGAGGGAGGTTGCAGGTAAGAGCGGGAGAGAAAAAGGGGTGGGACAGAGTGAGATGAGGGGCAGGAAGGGAGGGGTAAATATGGACTGCACAAAGAACATTATGCTTTATTGATGGTATCTCCAGATCACTGTCCATCTGTGTCTCACTTTGACTGGTGATCCAGGATCACTGCCAAGACGACTCCGTACGGGAATAGATGGAGTTGATAGGAACATATAAACTGAGAGAGAGAGGGAGGGAGAGAGAGAGYGGGAGAGAGGGAGGGATAGGGAGAGAGAGAGGGAGAGAGAGGGAGAGAGGGAGAGAGGGTAAGTAAGAGTGGAATGCAGAGGAGAGTGGAGAGGAGCGTGTCTCACGTTACTCCTGAGAGATCTAAAGGAGCTATATATAGCGTAAGGACAACCCTAAGAGCACATCAACACGTAAACGTTGGTTCCCATTAATAAACACACTGACTCATACCCACTGAAAGAGGCATGGAAAGAGTAGTACAGAACACCTATTTGATGACTCGCACAAAATMAAATGAACCCCACACGCCAAGTGGSTTACCGACAAGGTTGGCTTAGCTGCCTTTGGATTCTGAGGGATCATGCAAAAGCACAGAACACAAGGTATACGGTGGGTCTTACCGAAGCGCATATGCACACACCCGACCTCTCACACTCACTCAGTCACTCACACACACTCACATGATCAGAACATCTGACATAAGACACACAGTGCTCTGTACAGACTCAAAATGGCAGCATAGGTGAAAAATAAATCCTTGTCTTTTACAAGACGATCACCTTCCGTTGCAACGGTAGCTCTAGACACTGCATACAGTATTGACAGACATGCTGTATGGTTCTGTGACCATTTGGAATGAGCGGCTAGTTGTTATACCTTTCTTATTGGATGACAAAGAGTGAGAATGTCTGTCGGGGCAGTGTGATCATGGCTTTTGAACCTCATAAAGGTGAGGAGAAATGGAACTAAAGTGGGTGACAAATGTGAGAGCAAATGTCATTGTCATTTCAGTTGGTAAAAGCATTCCAGGCCTCTACATAAAGACTAACATATGCAGTATATGCACAAACAAACAACTGCTGTARATGTACCTCACACAGGCACACTCATGCAGGCACACAGACACACACTAACACACAAACAGAGGATCATAGACTTTTGCTTCACTATAATTTTATCATAGGTAATGAACATTATGAGCCATTTGACTCCAATCCGTCTTATGGCTGGACATACCATAAAACCTAAATTTGACTGTCTCACTTTGAACCCCAAGACTGCTTCTTAGAAAACATTGTCAGGATGAAATMAAGTGTCAGATTCCTCCGTCAGTCCAGACGCTGTGCTGTAACATTAGCCTTTGTCACATGCAGTCATGCACTYTAATGTTTTTCTTCTGTTTAAATATAGAGACCAAACACATTTGTATCAAAGTCTGCGGAAAGAAAGAGAGAGAGAGTGTGATTACACAAGTGAAGTTATGTTAACACAGTATTACAGTTATCACAGTCTTAATCAGACCGTGATGACAGATACATTTTCCACATGTGCTGAGGAAAGACTTTGCCACCTTTAAAATAATCACTTCTCCTCCCTATCTCCTCCTTCTCATGTTTACTGTAGTCATCATGGTTCTCCCCGATCTCTGTCTAACCTTCCCTCCTTACTATTTCTTATTAATTGATGTCCTTCATTACCCTTGTAATGAACACGAGGGGAGACAGAGAGCTGGTTTCAAGCACAGGGCGCAGCAGGTGTTTATTGCAAAGGACCACAGGAGGAGGCAGGTAGCTGGGTCCAGAGGCAGACAGAAGGTCATACACAGTGGGTCCAAAAGGGCAACAGTACAGGCAGGGAAAAGGCTAGTAATGTAGTCCTCGAGATCAGGCAATAGGTAGATAACAGGAAATCTGATAGGCTAAAGTACAGGCAGGGAATAGGCAAAAGGCGTTGTTAGGAAAACAAAATCTATCATACACGGGAGGCGTAAATCACAGGAAAACCAGTGCTCTGAAAGACGTGTAAGACGTGTGTCACAAAACAAACAATACCTCACAGTGATGGGGTGCAAAGAACTGAACTAAATAGTGTGTGATAATGACATACAGGTCTGCGAACAGTTGATTAGAATGCAGGTGATTGGGATCTGGAGAGTGAGCTGCGTTCAGGGGATCTAGGTGTTTGAGAGTGTGAGCTGGAAAGTGGGCTGGAAAGTTAGCAGCGTTCAGGGGATCTACGTGTTGGAGGGTGTGAGTTGGAAGCAGACGTTACAACCCTGTTTGTTATCTCTTGTCTAAACCACAGGCATTCCCCCCTTCACTGTTCTACCTCCCCTCAATCTCTCCTGCTTAATTTCTACCACTCACTTTCCCTCTCTCCTTCTCTCCCTCCAGAAATTCACCTACCAGCCCCATCCTACCCTCCCCAACATCACCATCCTGGTCCCTCCCACTGGCAGTGCTTTCCATGACCCCTTCTTCCAGGTGGAGACCATATGTATCTTCTGGTTCTCCTTTGAGCTCATTATGCGCTTAGCCAGCTCCCCCAGTAAGCTCCACTTCTTCAAGGACGTGATGAACACTATCGACTTCCTCGCCATCATTCCCTTCTTCGTCACTCTGGGCACAGAGCTGGCCAGGGACAAAACCTCCAACAAGGACCCGGGCATGTCTTTGGCCATCATCAGGGTCATTAGGCTGGTCAGGGTGTTCAGGATCTTCAAGCTGTCGCGTCACTCCAAGGGCCTGCAGATCCTGGGCCAGACTCTGAAGGCCAGCCTGAGAGAGCTGGCCCTGCTCATCTTCTTCCTCTTCATCGGAGTCATCCTCTTCTCCAGCGCTGTCTACTTCGCCGAGGCGGACAGRCCCGACACGGTGTTCACCAGCATCCCCGAGGCCTTCTGGTGGGCCGTGGTCTCCATGACGACAGTGGGATACGGGGACATGTACCCTACGACTCTGGGGGGCAAGCTGGTGGGCTCCATGTGTGCCATCGCTGGCGTGCTCACCATCTCCCTGCCAGTCCCCGTCATTGTGTCCAACTTCAGCTACTTCTATCACCGAGAGACGGAGTGTCTCGAGAAAATCAGTGAGTACACCCACATCAGCACCTCTSTCTGGGAGGGTGAGGACGAGGAGYGAGACGAGGGGGAGGGAGARTACACTCCCCTGTATGTGGGRGACTGCAAGGGAATCTGTAACCCCKTCAATYGGACACTGCTGTCAGGACTGTGTGCGGGGCAGGACGGGTGGGAGAACAAAGGCAACGTGTACCTCAGGGAACCCCTGGTCACTCAGGTGTGAGACAGGATGGATGGAAAGACAGAGGATCTGCTGAATACAACCCTGGTACTCTGCCTCTAAGTTAAATAGAGAGAAAGATAAAGGAGGATGGCAAAGTAAAGGAGAAGAGATACAAAAAATTACTATTTTACTCAWGGACTTACTTGCACGCTTGCACCGTCAATGGCTTACACCGTTTACTACAAACAGAACTGATGAGACCATGGCAGAGATATTGTGACAGSTTGCTTTTTGCTAATGTCACTGAGATTCGAGTATGATGCCATCATATTGACAATAAAAACAGCTGAAACAGAATGTATATTTATTTATTATATATTTACCCGATTGTAATAACAGTCTATACAGTACATACAACTCTAGCAATTGTAAATGTTGTTGTTTTTAAGACATGAGTGAATTGCAGTGCCATTTTATTTGTTATTGTGTGCTAGCTAGCAAAATGCACAGGGCCATTTTTAATGTGTGTAGGGTTGACTAAGGGCGTTTTTAACATTTTTGTGAACCCAGTGCAGTTTGCAAATTTTTTTGTGCAGTGTGAACACTCCCAAAGGAACTCAGACCCCCTCAGAAGAGCCCCCTAAGCGAACCGAACTCAGATCATCTCGAGAGCTGGTCTGAGTTCGGTTCTCTTGAATTCCGAGGTTCGGTTCCTTTTTTAGGGCAATGTGAACACAAAGCTCCCKAGGTTCACTTGTCATTATTTCCGCGAGACACACTAGACTACTGCAGCATTGTTTCCCTGCCGTAAACACTCACATTGGTGCCACAAAAGAGAGAAGTGGATGCGCAGGTTCATGGGAAAAAAACGTGATGTTTTTTTATATTGATTAGCGGCAGGGTAGTCTGGTGGTTAGAGTGTTGGACTAGTAACCGAAAGGTTGCAAGTTCAAATCCCCGAGCTGACAAGGTACAAATCTGTCGTTCTGAACAAGGCAGGAACCCACTGTTCCTAGACCATCATTGAAAATAAGAATTTGTTCTTTACTGACTTGCCTAGTTAAAATAAAGGTAAAATAAATTAGCGATTGTCAAGAATCCACCGAAATGTTTAGTTTTTAGTTCAGATTATTTGTTTGCCATATGTGGTCTATAGGCTAAGAGATGTTCATACAACTGTTTATTTGATTGTGGGGTTTGAATAGTGTGAGAAGACAACAARATATTTGGTGAGAATCACAACATAGGGTCCAAAATCAATTCTAGCTCTTAAAAGCCTACATTTGGTGTACAATTTTCAATTACAGTATTATTTAATCTGCAGTTATTCTTCTGCTATTTATTCTGTTACCAATAATATTTACGTGTAAATAGTGTCTTCTGATTAAAATGATTATTTCTCCCCTTTTTTCACTAAATGCAGTTTATTAGCTTCCAAAATGTAAGCAGGTATTTATAGCTGTCCGATAACACGTTTTGATGGAATGGCTTGTCCTGCACTGCACTTTGTAAAAACCCGGAGTGCATTGACTGAATTTTGGAAAAAGATCTTGGTTCTTTTCTAAACATGGCAATGCCAATGCAAAGAGGACTCGGACCACAAAACAGGTGAAGTGAACTGACAAAAGAGTTGAGTCCTCATTCAAAGATCAGTTCTTTTAAAGAGGACTATGTGTAAAAACACTCTGAATGTCCTGATGGGACTGGGCACCCGTCTCTGAAAGCTATGGCAGAAATGCTCTGCAGTGATATTGTGTTGACGTGGAACACAAAGAAATCAGSTTGGAGGCTGTGGTGCAAACAGAGAGCAGCCCTAAGTGTTGGTCCTGGGCCAGTGGAGAGTTTTCAGTGTGTAATGGAGACAGCTAGGCTGGGCGGCAGGGAAATCTGATCCTGGACCTGTCAGGCTTCCAGCTGACCCTTCCTCCCAATGGCTGTGCAGGGCTAACACTAGTAGATACCACTGGCCTWAATCCATACTCACCCGACTGGGTAGAAGTACTTTACTGGTCATCCAAAGACACATCCCTGCCCCTGTRCATGTTACCATGGTGCCTCAATTACCTTGCCTACTTAGAATGTGTCTGAACAAAATGCTTGCACAGTGTTCAGTGTTTATAATGTGCTTTATAAATATGTTCTTATGATCAGAGATGTGAGCTTCACAGATTGTATAAGAGAGTGGGTTGTGTGTGTATGTGTATATGTGTGTGTGTGGTTACCAGTATGTGTTCTATGACTGTTGTGTGTGTGTGTGTGTGTGTGTGTGTGTGTGTGTGTGTGTGTGTGTGTGTGTGTGTGTGTGTGTGTGTGTTGTGTGTGTGTGTGTGTGTGTGGTGTGTGTTGTGTGTGTGTGTGTGTGTGTGTGTGTGTGTGTGTGTGTGTGGGTGTGTGTGTGTTGTGTGTGTGTGTGTGTTGACCAGTATGTGCTATGTGTGTGTGTGTGTGTGTGTGTGTGTGGTTACCAGTATGTGTTCTACGTGTGTGTGTGTTACCAGATGTGTTCTAGACTGTGTGTGTGTGTTGTGTGTTGTGGGTGGGTGTGTGTGGGTGGGTGTACCAGTATGTGTTCTATGACTGTGTGTGTGTGTGTGTGTGTGTGTGTGTTGGTGTGGTTACCAGTATGTGTTCTATGACTGTGAACCCTGTTATATTTGTTGTATTTAATGAAGATGGTATTTTATCAGTTATCTAAATGAGTCCCTGTTTTGTGAACGGAGGGGAGATGAGTCAGCAGATGCCCACTTCACCACAAAACAATTATCTAAAAACAACAACCAAAATGTCAAGTCTTTCAAAATGTTGACATAATATGTTAAATGTCTGATATTTCTGGTAGATTTAATACCATCTGTTTAATTTGGTAAGAGAGCAGATTGGATCATTTGAGTTCCCACTTCACACGCACCCCAAAGCTGAGTTGATTTCCTCCTTGCAATTATCTCTTTAGTCTCGAGAGTCAAAGCACTCAGTGCAAATCCTCCCAGTCATCCCAGCTCAGGACATCATACTGAGGACTCTGTGGTTGCTTCTTCTGAGCCATGAAGCCAGAAGAAACATTTACTGTGTTATTTTGCAGATTGAAATAATTATGTAAACTATAACGAATTATAACAAACAACAACATTTTATGGGACAACCATACAAAACATTCCCATAAGTACAGTGATTCATGTCTGTAATGCATTTCTTTCTGCAACATTCTTCACTGGGAAAAAAGCCTAGTTGGCAGAAATGAATTAATGTGCAAGTGGGATAAATAAAATGCGATAAACTGTGACACTAATGTAATGATATCAATAACCATCCTCTACATAGAAATAACATCAACCAGTTCCATGCCCTCTACTCTGCCAGGAGACTGAGGAAACTCATGGACTGTTGCAAAAGAGAGAATTAAATGTTCTAAATAAACTGGAGAAAAGCCAGACTGAAGTGAAGTTGAAATAATGGGTTTTCAGCAACACTGACGGTTTGAGCAGATGAGTCTCTTCATGCCCTCACTGCTTGATGACTGTCCCAATGATTACATACCCTGACCCCCCTCTCCCCCGGTAGGCTGACATTCCGATGTCGTGTTGTGGGTTCGAGGTTTCTATGTAATATATGGACAACTCATTGTGTTTTGAGTGATTTATGCTTGTTTTTGGTTGCTATTCATTGAATTGAGAAAAAAATACAAGTGGCAATCTTGTTGTGTAAGGAATTCCTGTATGTGAGCCGAAAAAAATAATCATAGTGTGTGTCTGTTTTGTTGAATACCTTCACCCAGAGAGTCGAGGCTAGTCTGTCCCTGTTCACTGGCTTCACTAGTGGTGGTGGCCTGTTGTGGCCTGAAGCTTCCCTTATTATCTACCTGTTTCTCTCACCTCTCCTCCTTTCTCGTGACGTGCAGGGTCCCAACACTAACGTCAGTCCTGTTTGCAATTACCCACAGTGCCCTATGCTGTCTGGAAGAATGAGTTGGATTGACGTCTTTCTGGCCATCTGCCGTTCTTCTATTCCTCTCCTCTCCTCTCCCATCCCTCCCTCTCCTCCCTCCCTCCCTCCCTCCCTCCCTCCCTCCCTCCCTCCCTCCCTCCCTCCCTCCCTCCCTCCCTCCCTCCCTCCCTCCCCCTCCCCCTCCCTCCTCCCTCCCTCCCTCCCTCCCTCCCTCCCTCCCTCCCCAACTCTTCTTTGAGAGATTAAGTGTGTTGATATCTCTGTGTGTCTTTGTCTCATCAATGTAATGTGTGTGTGTGTGTGTGTGTGTGTGTGTGTGTGTGTGTGTGTGTGTGTGTGTGTGTGTGTGTGTGTGTGTGTGTGTGTGTGTGTGTGTGTGTGTGTGTGTGTGTGTGTGTGTGTGTGTGTGTGTGTGTGTGTGTGTGTGCGTGTTCGAGGTTTGGTGTGTCAGTTGCAACTTGAACGTCCAGTAATATCCTTGTCTTTAGTCACAAAATATTGACCGTCCCCTTTTTGTAGTAAATATCTGTACACAGTTTTTACACAAGGTACAGAAATAACCAAATCTTTGTCATTGTAATTTAAATAGATCTCTAAAGATTTATTACATACAATATACACACAACCTGGATCTGCAAACCTGCATTAAGACGAAGGATTTGGGTAGGCAGTAATGACCTTCAACAAAAGGCATTTCAGAGGGACAGAGGAAAACAAATCAATATGACAGAACCAATGAGAATATCTCTTAATTAACCAATAAATAATTAAAGTACAAGAGTAATGAAACAACATATAAATGAATACATGAATCAAAATGAAAACAGACTGCTGTGCAACACAGACTGACAGACTGTGGTGCTGGAAATCTTTATAAAAATACTAACAACATCATTTCAGACACCAGACAATGACAAAAATGACTAACCATATACATAAATACTGAGAAATAACAATATTAACAACAATAACCGTATTAGGATTGTCATTTCAGGACAAGTTGAGGTACAAGTTGAGTACAAGTTGAGGTACAAGTCAAGGGAAGTTTGTAGAGGACAAGGAGAGGAGAGAAGAGGAGAGGAGGTAGAATAGTATAAAAAAAGTTTGACTACAGTGTGTTTGTTACCTTTAATTACATATAGTTGCTACACGCAAGTTTATCTCACATTTGAACTAACATAAATAGAATATTAGTATTTATTTGTTGAATCATTCTATGCAGTACAGCTGGAGATGGACGACGTTCTACAGATGACCTTTTGGAAGTTGAGAAGAGAACATTTCTGATTGTGCGTTAACTGACACTGAACACCAAGATCTCAGTACAGCATCTCTCTCAGCCACGCTAGAGGGTAGAGGTTAGGTTGAGGAACTGGCTYGCTGAAATGATTAGAACAAGACAGTGATTATCAGAGAATAGAGCTGGGTTGACAGAGGACACAACACTAAGTTAAAGCTCCCTTCTGCAGCACACTGYAGCGCAAAAGTTAGGGCATGGACTCTATTTTAAAAGATTATTAAAGGGTGTTGCCACAGCAACATAAATATCGTCATCGCTCAAAGCAAGCATATTGATCCCTGATCATGTCAAACAGGACTCAAATCACACAAGAACACTCAAATCAGACAACTGCTAAATAGTAACCATTTGTAGAGCACTACATCCACCAACCCAGACCTCTATCAAAAACACCACAGTGGTACTAGGTGGTAGAGTGCAGTAAATTGGGGGAAGTGTAGTAAAACTGTGGTAAAACAGAAGTGTTTTCATAGAGGCGTCCCAATCAGGGCAGGTCGCAGGGCAGGATGGTGTTCCTGCGGTCGTAAGCAGTGTCGTCACTCTCTTCTCCTTSACTCCCCTCATCCAGCACCCTATCCCTCTCCTCRTCTTCCTCTGTCTCGCTCTGATATCGGTCGCTGTCTCGCCCCCGCAGTCTCTCCCTCTCTCTTCCTCTATCTCTCTCTCTGTCTCTTTCCCTGTCTCTTTCCCTGTCTCTTTCCCTGTCTCTTTCCCTTCTGTCTCTATCCCCTCTGTCTCTCTCTCTGTGGGAGCGAGGGAGTGTGGGGATCTGGGAAGACAAAGKGAAATAMAGTCAGAGACAGGCCATCAAAGGACCATCCAACTCAAACGTTCACACAAATATTCCATTGATATCAATASATGATAAACAAGAAGTTAGGATTGAGCCCTAGGACTAGTGGTAGCTGTAACCCTGCAGTAAGTCAATGGGAAGCKAGCCTACCTGGTTGTCGTGGCTTGGCAGGGCGCAGTAGCCAGGCTCTGTTCTGCGGAGGATGCGTGGGGAGTGGGTACGGAAGGCAGAGGGTCGTGGGGAGTGGGAGTGGGAACAGTTGGAGCGCGGGGAGGGAGAGCGGACAGAACGGGGGGACGGAGAGCGGACGGAGCGGGGAGAGTTGGTGATGGAGTAGATCTGTGACAGGTTGGAGTGGCCGTGGTGGTTGAGTTTGGGCGGGCGGGGGGA
>NC_036860.1:78628766-78631584 GCF_002910315.2 Salvelinus sp. IW2-2015
CCTCGCTCCTTCCCCTCTTCTCCTCTCAGTATGACAGCCACCCTGGCCAGTGTGGGAGCGGCCAGTATTCCCAGCGCAGGCCTGGTCACCATGCTGTTGATCCTTACAGCTGTGGGCCTGCCCACCCAGGACATCAGCCTGCTCATCGCTGTCGACTGGCTGCTGTGAGTCACATACACACAATCACTGTGATGTTACACTTCAGATACTCTGGTCTTTGTTTTCAACAACATGATGACATTAGACTGCAATGATTCAATGTTGCTGTTTATCTCTATGAAAGAAAACTAGGGTGCGTCAAGCTCTGTCAAAATGCAACGCATATGTCAACTGTAAAGGGTAGAGTGGTACTTAGCTGTAGATGGCATTGCTATTGTTGGCATCTACTCATCCATGAGAGCTCCTGTCTTGTAGTGTACCTGTAACACGGTGATCAGTCATGGCTGACTCTAGCATTGTCTGTCTGTTGGGTCAGTGACAGAATGCGTACCTCAATCAACGTGGTGGGCGACTCGTTTGGTGCTGGGATTGTGGACCACCTGTCCAGGGCAGAGCTAGCTGAGATTGATGCGGAGCTCCTCTCCCCTGAGGATGAGGAGTTCATCCCCCCGCCCCTGTCCTCACCGAGATAGACCTGGTGGACTCCAAGAGACCCCCCGAGTTACCCCCCGGGAGAGAGAGAGAGAAGTGTCGTGTGAAGTCTCTCTGTCTTTCCCCCTTTCTCTCTCTTTTCCCTCGCTCTTTCAGTGCTACTGGACTGTCTGCTACTGTCCTGCAAAGCATCAAGGCTTTCATCGCTCTCCAAGGACATGGKTCTCACCACATCCCTCCGTCCCGCCCTGCATCAGTCMGTCTGCGCTCRGATTTGTGCTGGCCTGCTGAGCAGCTAGTGGCTCCTTTCCTGTCTGTGGATTCATTACGTTCTGGACCTGTTCCACCCTCTCCRCCCTGGGAACCAGAAAGGCTTCTGCTCTGCTCCTACTCCTGCTAGTCCTCAGCATTCCACACACTTTCATGTCTTAGGGAATTCTTCTCCCTATATTTCTCCCCTTTCCAATCCTCTCTCTGCCCCTGGTCCCAGTTCCCACCATTCTTCTCATGTACGCAGTCCTCCCCTTATTCATCACTGTCAGTGAATTCATCACTGTCTATAGAATGTTTTTCAGCACTGCAGCCATTGGAGGAATGGCATTCCACTGGAGGAAAACCTACCCATACAGAGACACAGACAGGGACACAGATAGGGACACAGACAGGGACACAGACAGGAAGACACAGACAGGGAACCAGACAGATAGACACAGACAGTGACACAGACAGGTAGACACAGACAGGAGGACACAGACGGGAAGACACAGACAGGAGGACACAGACAGGAGGACACAGACACGGACACAGACAGGGACACAGATAGGGACACAGACAGGAGGACACAGACAGGGACAAGACATGGACACAGAGAGAGACACAGACAAGGACACAGACAGGAACACAGACAGGAAGACACAGAGAGAGACACAGACAAGGACACAGACAGGAAGACACAGACAGGAAGTCACAGAGAGACACGTACCACATGATCATGCCCACCATCTTCATGATGATCTCGTTGAGGATGTTGAAGAACTCTGACATGAGCTTCCCCTTCTCTCCCATCTTCCCCATGCACATTCCAAATGTGATGAAGAACCCAATTAAACCTTCAGAAAACATCATTACAACATTAAATCATCTGTTCATAAATAACRAATGTGCTCTCTCAACATGAATMARGAATATATGATGAATATAACTAAACCAATGAAACAAAAGGAAATTGACATAATAGTATTCCGTCCAATCAACAGAAAGAGAGTTGAACCGAACAGGACATTGTTGCCCCCTCAGTGAATAGAGAGGAAAGAACCATAGCATTCTCTCACCCAGAACATTCATGCCCCATTTGAACTCCAGTTTCTTCTTGCTGACTATGACAGGTTCTGTCTGGTTCGGGGGCATCACTGACACTTTCTTTGCTACTGTTTGAACCTGAAGAGAGAGAGAGTGAGAGGTGGGGGGGGTTGGGGGGGAGAATAGGGGGGTGGAAAAAGAGAGAGAGGTGGGGTGGAGAGGGGGTGGAGAATAGAGAGAGAAGGTGGGGTGGGGAGGGGGGTGGAGAATAGAGAGAGAGAGAGAGTGGAGAGGGTGGGGTGGAGAGGGGGGTGGAGAGTAAGAGTAGAGGAGGGGTGGGGGTGGGACGAGAGAGGGTGTGGAGAATAGAGAGAAAGCAGAGAGAGGTGGGGTGGAGAGGGGGTGGAGAATACGAGGATGAGAGAGAACTGGGGTGGAGAATAGAGAGAAAGCGAGGAGGTGGGGTGGGAGGGGGTGGAGAATAGAGGGAGAGAGGTGGGGTGGAAGGGGGTTGGAGAATAGAGAGAGAGAGAGGTGGGGTGGAGATAGAAGGAGAGAGAAGGTGGGGTGGAGAATAGAGAGAAGCGGAGAGGTGGGGTGGAGAGGGGGTGGAGAATTGAGAGAGAGAGAGGTGGGGTGGAGAATAGAGAGAAAGAGAGAGAGGTGGGGTGGAGGTGGAGATAGAGAGAGAGGAGATGGGGTGGAGAGGGGGTGGAGAATAGAGAGAGAGAGAGGTGGGGTGGAGAGAGGTGGTGGAGATAGAGAAGAGAGAGAGAGAGAAGACCACCAAAAAGATGAGAGAGTTTTGTGCAGACGAGAAGAAGAGAGGGGGAGGGAGAGAGAGAGAGAGGAGGGAGAGGAATTGGAAAAGGGGGCTGGGGATCGTCATGCAATTTCTTGGCTGATCTGCAAAAGCATTACAATATCA
>NC_036860.1:78631609-78652578 GCF_002910315.2 Salvelinus sp. IW2-2015
CACACACACACAAACACACACACACACACACACACACACACACACACACACACACACACACACACACACACACACACACACACACACACACACACACACACGACACCCCAACACACACACACACACACACACACACACACACACACACACACACACACAACACACACAGCACAAACACACACAGTCACACAGCAGCATGCCTTTACTGTAGTAAATGAAGACAACCCAACGGAGCTGTAAAAGATTAGCACCAACAGAAGTCTGACCCTCACCCAGTCTAACCAGAGTATTTCTAATCATTCAGAACACGCGCATGAAAGAGCAGAGAGAGAATGAGAGCGATAAGGAGAGAAGAGAATGAGAGCAAAGGAGAGAGGAGAATGAGAGCGTAAGGGAGAGAGAGAATGAGAGCAATAAGAGAGAGAGAGAATGAGGAGCGATAAGGAGAGAGAGAGACATGAGAGCAATAAGGAGAGAGAGAGAGATGAGAGCGATAAGGAGAGAGAGAGAATGAGAGCAATAAGAGAGAGAGAGAATGAGAGCGATAAGGAGAGAGAGAGGATTGAGACAATAAGGAGAGAGAGAGAATAGAGGCGATAAGGAGAGAGAGAGAATAAGAGCATAAGGAGACGAGAGAGAATGAGAGCGATAAGGAGTGAGAGAGAGAATGAGCAGCAATAAGGAGAGAGAGAGAATGAGAGCGATCAAGGAGAGAGAAGAGAATGAGAGCAATAAGGAGAGAGAGGGAATGAGAGCGTATAAGCGACGAGAGAGAGAATGAGAGCAATAAGCGAGAGAGAGAGACATGAGAGCGATAAGGAGAGAGAGAGAATGCGAGAGCGATAAGGAGAGAGAGAGGAATGAGAGCGATAAGGAGAGAGAGAGAATGGAGAGCGATAAAGAGAGAGAAGAAATGAGAGCGATAAGGAGAGAGAGAGAATGAGAGCATAAGGAGAGAGAAAAAACACAGGATTTGGACAAAAGAAGGCAACTTCTGCGACATGATTGAGCCTGGATTATCGCTTAAAAATGATCCGCCTGCTTGGATTAACAGCAATCATATCTGCCAGGCAGGCGTTGCTTTGTAAATCACACAGTCTTGTTATCCCTGTCCTGTAGGTCTCCTGTCCTCTCCTGTTCTGTCCTGTGGTCAGCCACCTAGGTACAGGATCATGTCCCCTTGATGCTGGGACAGTAGAGTCCCTGCTCATCTTCCAAAAACGTCTGAAACCCTACCTCTTCAAAGAGTATCTRAAATAAGACAACTCCGTCTCATTCCCTCCCTCCTCGCCCCTAAAAATTWAATATTCAAACCTGCACTTGTCTTTTCCTACTAGCACTGACTTTGCTGATAACTTCTCCAGAGGAAAACTGTTCTCACTACGACTACGATGTGTGGTTGTCTCACCTAGCTATCTTAAGATAAATACATTAACTGTAAYTCGCGCTGGATAACAGCCTCTMATAAATTCCTAAAATGTCAAGTGAAAATGTCAACACAAGAACAGCTATTGGTCAATGCAAGGGGAAAGATGTTCAGAGGGASACATCAAATGTCCAATGCAACAACAAAAGCTTGGAATAAAGAGAGGGAATTAGGATCTGCACWGKTAACACCACTCACATATGTGTTGGTCTGCAAAGTCGTCATTTTCTGGGAAATGGAAGGATCATKATTTGGAYCGCCTGGGACTTTAAGGTTCTAGCGGCATTTCTGTCAAAATGTTCTCTACCTATATAGTACTGTAAATACCCCAATTCATGTTGTTCTGTTCAATGTTCTGTACCTACAGTATATAGTACTACTGTCTTCTCTACTCTAAAGCAAAACTCTACTTCCATGATGACATAAGCCATTCCTTTTTATGAACTAGTTTGTGCATATACAGTCCCTTTGAAAGTATTTGCTCCCCTTAACTTCTTCCACATTTTGTTGTGTTACAGCCTGAATTTAAAATGGATTAAATAGAGATTTTTGGTCACTGGCCTACAAACAATACCCCATAATGTCAAAGTGGAATTATATTTTAGGAATTTTTACATATTAATTACAAATGAAAAGCTGAAATGTGTTTAGTCAGTAAGTATTCAACCCCTTTGTTATGGCAAGCCTAAATAAATTAAAAAGTCAACATTTGCTTAATAAGTCACACAATGGACTCAGATTCAACCACAAAGATCAGGTTTTCCAATGCCTCGCAAAGAGAGGCACCTATTTAAAACAGTTACAGAGTTTATGAGCTGTGATAGGAGAAAACTGAGGATGGATCAACAACATTGTAGTTACACCACAATACTAATTTAATCAACAGAGTGAAAAGAGGAAAGCCTGACAGAATACAAATATTCCAAAATATGCATCATGTTTGCAGTAAGGCACTAAAGTAAAACTACAAAAAAATGGGGCAAAGAAATGACCTTTATGTCCTGAATACAAAGTTTTATGTTTGGGGCAAATCCAACAGAACACATCACTGAGTATCACTCTTCATATTTTCAAGCTAGGCGGTGGCTGCATCATGTTATGGTTATGCTTGTGATCGGCAATGACTAAGAGAGTTTTTTTAGGATAAAAAGAAACGGAATAGAGCTAAGCACAGGCAAAATCCTAGAGGAAAACCTGGTTCAGTCTGCTTTCCAACAGACACTGGGGGACAAATTCACCTTTCAGCAGGGCAATAACCTAAAACACAAGGCCAAATAAACACTGGAGTTGCTTACCAAGATTACGTTGAATGTTCCTGAGTGGCCTAGTTACAGTTTTGACAGAGCTTGAAGAATTTTAAAATGAATAATGTGCAAATATTGTACAATCCAAAGCTCTTACAGACTTACCCAGAAAGACTCATACCTGTAATCGCTGCCAACGGTGACACTAACATGTAATGGGGTTGAGTACTTTTCTAATCAAGATATATTACTGTTTTGATTTTCACAAATATTTTACAAATGTTAGAATTTTTCTTCCAGTTTGACATTACAGAGTATTTAGTGTAGATCGTTGCCAAAAAAAGACAATTAAATCCATTTTAATCCCACTTTTTAACCCAACAAAATGTGGGAAAAGTAAAGGGGTGTAATACTTTCTGAAGGCACTGTAACAATCAATTGCGAATTGGACACAATTGCCCCATAAGCCACACATTCCCAATGCTGGTCATTGAAGTCAGGCTTTGATAGGGTCCAAATCTCACAATAACAACTGATCATCCATTGTTTGATGGGGTCAGGGTTTGTTCTGCGTCTGGGTCCAGTTCTAGTTCTGGGTCTGGGTCCTACCTGTTGGAAGCAGGCCTGCACCAGGTTTTCAGGGAACAGGTTCCTGATGGGTCAGGAAGGCGTCCAGACTGCTGACCTCCTGGTTCTTGGGGGCCGTGTTCTGCTCCTGACTGCTCCTGAGTTTGGGGTTTCCCGGGTGGATCCCCAGGACCAGGATGACCCCAGGATGGCAGCTATGACCGTAGTGGACATGTAGTAGACCATGGTGGAGCCCTCCCACTGGAACGAGCATCCAGACCAGCCAGACCTGGGAGGGAGAGAGACAGGCTGATGAGCAGGGCACCTTCCACCTGCATATGTTGTGTGGTGTGTGTTTGTGTGTGGTGTGGTGTGTGTGTGTGTGTGTGTGTGTGGTGTGTGTGTGTGGTGTGTGTGTGTGTGTGGTGTGTGTGTGTGGGTGTGTGTTGTGTGTGCGTGCGTGCGTGCGTGTGTGTGCGTGCGTGCGTGCGTGCGTGCGTGCGTGCGTGCGTGCGTGCGTGCGTGCGTGCGTGCGTGGTGCGTGCGTGCGTGCGTGCGTGCGTGCGTGCGTGCGTCTGGACGTGTTTCCTATTCTTGTGGGAACCAGAAGTCCCAACAGGAATAGTAAACAAAACAAATTTGACCACCTGGGGACATTCTGTTAGTCCGCACGAGGTCAAATGCTATTTCTAGGGGGTTTAGGGTTAAGGTTAGAATTAGTGCTACGGTTAGAATTACATTAAGGGTTTGGGGCTAGGGTTAGTTTTAGGGTTAGAATTAGGAGTTAGGGTAAGGTTTAAGGTTAGGTTTTGGGTTAAGGTTAGGGTTAGGGTTAGAGTTAAGGTTAGGGTTATGGTTAAGGTTAGGGTTATGGTTAGGGTAGGGTAAGGGAAGAGTAAGAGTAAGGTTAGGTTAGGTTAGGTTAAGGGTTGGGGTTAGGGAAATAGGATTTTGAATGGGATGGAATTTGTGTCCTCAAGGTTAGCTGTATAAGACTGTGTGTGTGTGTGTGTGTGTGTGTGTGTGTGTGTGGTGTGTGTGTGTGTGTGTGTGTGTGTGTGTGTGTGTGTGTGTGTGTTGTGTGTGTGTGTGTGTGTGTGTGTGTGTGTTACAACAGTGTACCTGTGATGAGGCTGGAGATGATGAGGGGAGATGAGCATCTTCAGCATCCTCATGAGGATGTCTCCAGGAAAGGACACCAGCATCAGGGTGTTGGGGTCTGTAACAGAAACATACCGCAGCAGCATCCACAAGCGACCCCGCTATTACACCTGTTACAGTTCACAGAGGAGAGGAGTAAGCACAACAGTTACACAATGGTTGCCTCTGTCACCCTTGCAGCTTCCGTGAGAGCGCAGAGAGAAGAGATTCCAGTGAAACGCTTCAGAAGAGCATTTCGAGGGGTTTATAATCACAGCGTCTGACTCATTGGATTTCATTTCCATTCCAGGGGGATTTACAGTAGTGCACCAGTGCCACAAGAGTGATGTGTACAGTGCATTCGGAAAGTATTCAGACCCCTTTACCTTTTCACACTTTGTTGCGTTACAGCCTTTTTCTAAAATGGATTAAAAATTAAAATCCTCATTAATCTACACACAATACCCCATAATGACAAGGCGAAAACATAACTACAACTATTCAGACCCTTTGCTATGCAACTCGAAATTGGGCTCAGGTCCATCCTGTTTCCATTGATCATCCTTGAGATGTTTCTACAACTAGATTGGAGTCCACCTGTGGTAAATTCAATTGATTGGACATGATTGGAACACAATGTTTATAGGTCCACAGTTGACAGTGCATGAGAGCAAAAACCAAGCCATGAGGTTGAAGGAATTTTCCGTAGAGCTCCGAGACGGATTGTGTCGAGGCACAGACCTGGGAAGGGTACCAATTTTTTTTTGCAGCATTGAAGGTCCCAAGACCACAGTGGCTTCCATCATTCTTAAATGGAAGAATTTTGAACCACTAAGACTCTTCCTAGACGCTGTCCGTCTGGCAAAACTGAGCAATCAGGGAGAAGGGCCTTGGTCAGGGAGGTGACCAAGAACCCGATGGTCACTCTGACAGAGCTCCAGAGTTCCTAGTGGAGATGGGAGAACCTTCCAGAAGGACAACCATCTCTGCAACACTCACCAATCAGGCTTTATGGTAGACTGGCCAGACGGAAGCCACTCCTCAGTAAAAGGCACATGACAGACTGCTTGGAGTTTGACAAAAGGCACCTAAAGGACTCTCAGACCATAAGAAACAAGATTATCTGGTCTGATTAAACAAGATTGAACCCTTTGGCCTGAATGCCAAGCGTCACATCTGTAGGAAACCTGTTACATCCCTACAGTGAAGCATGGGGGTGGCAGCATAATGCTGTGGGGTGTGTTTTTCAGCAGCAGGGACTGGGAGACTAGTCAGGAATGAGGGAAAGATGAACGGAGCAAAGCACAGAAGGATCCTTGATGAAAACCTGTTCCAGAGCGCTCAGGACTCAGACTGGGGCAAAGGTTCACCTTCAACAGGACAACAACCCTAAGCACACAGCAAGACAACGCACTAGTGGCTTTGGGACACGTTTCTGAATGTCCTTGAGTGGCCCAGCCAGAGCCCGGACTTGAACCCGACTGAACATCTCTGGGGAGACCTGATAATTGCTGTGCAGCGACGCTCCATCTGACCTGACAGAAGTCGCGAGGATCTGGCGGAAGAATGCAGGTGTGGCCAAGCTTAGCGTCATACCCAAGAAGACTCAAGGCTGTAATCGCTGCCAAAGGTGCCTCAACAAAGTACTGAGTAAAGTATCTGAATACTTATGTAAATGTGATATTTCAAATTTTTTGTTTTTATACATTTGCAAAAATGTCTAAAAACGTGTTTTTGCTTTGTCATTATGGGGTTTAATGTGTAGATTGATGAGAATTTGGTATTTATTTAATCAATTTTAGAATAAGGCGCTAACTTAACAAAATGTGGTGAAAAATGTAAGGGGTCTTTATACTTCCGAATGCGCTGTATGTACTAACTATATTCTTGATATGTAACTACGGTGAAGAAACCTTAGAGAGAAGTGCCATGTGTGTAAAATGTGTGTGAGAAAGCTGTAAAAAAATAAGAGAGAAAGTTTGTTATTGTCGTCCGAAGAGGGGGATGGGCAAAAAAAAAAACAGTTAATAAAATGTTTATATATTTTTAAAAAATGTGCGCTAGCGCAGGTAATACAGAGAGCTGAAATGCAGCATAACACTTTATAACCACTGAAGGCGATGAAATAATTGATTTCCTGACAGTTGACCACCATGAAGCGAGGTAGGCACCTACCCAGTATAGTGAGGACGAGCAGTGAGTTTCGGATGAGGAAGCCACAGTAGGTTCCCAAGYAACTATTGGGAAGTTTGGGTTCCAACAAGTCCAACACTCCAGCGCCAACAATGGGTGGCAGMGCCTCATCATAATGGGCCTTGTTAGACTGGTGGACTGGCTGCTGATTCGTCATCCTGTCTGTGGTAGAGAGGGAGACAGTGAGAGAGGGAGGTGTACTGTGAGAGCACACATCTGCCTGGTCAGAAAACAGCCCCATGCRTCTTCCTCTGGTGTAAGCATTACAGTGGCTCCCCTTAGCCTTTCTATTGGCTTGGGGAAACGTACACCATATTGTTGTCTTACACCTGYTTRCTTGAGATCTGCAAAGACAGAGGGGGAAGAGGCGAGGAGTTGTTTTCAGACCAGTTTAACACCATCACCATACCAAGGAAAGACCGAAACCGTTGGATGCTGTTGACTAAGATGAGTAACATAGATCTGACAGACCAGTCAGGTTATGGTCTGATAAATGTCATTACATTGAGAAGGAATGTACRCACAACCTGAATAATACAGGATATGGAGGTGGAGAAAGATGGATGGAAAACAATTGGGAGAGAGACGGAGAGAGGCGGAGTAACAAAGCACTCTGACAATCATCTGAGAGTCATGTCATGGGAATGATCAACGATAATCTGACAATGTGAGTGATGGTGCACAATTCTATTCAAGTCAACCAGAGAATCACTGAAGTCACCCCCACATCACAACCTAAACCAAACCCCCCACTTCTGCCGGAGAAGGAACATCCAGCCTAACATCAGATATCAGACTAGACAGGTTCAAACATAGTCAAAACAATAGGTGGACGTGCAATCCAAATAAGACCTTTACATAAAAGCACCAATATTATGTAAGCAATGTAAATCTGATCAGGTTTGATACATTATAATAATATTCGACTAATAACTACTCAGTCTGCCTAGTCTGTCTGTTCCAGTATTCCAATGCAGTGACCAGCAGCACCAGCTCCAACAGAGTGTAGAGYGGGATGATGAATCCCCCTCCCATCAGAGATAAACACATCTGGAGAGCAACATGGCGGTGTGTGAAGTCAGCGTCAGGAACCTGAGTGGCACATTTACAAACAGACCGCCTCCGCTGGACAATCGCACATGATTATAATTCATCAGCCATGCAGATGGCATTTCTACATAAGYAAGAATAGAGAAAACACTCACCAAAATGCACGTAGACCAGTCTAGTCTAACCTCCTTCTATTACCTCTCTCCTTCCTTCTTTACCTCCTCCACTCTCTATGGACCTCACRCTTTGACCTCGCTTCTCTCCATCGTGCTCTCTTTCCCTGCTCTGTTCATCAGCTTGTCTTCATCTGTCGTTTAAAGTCCAACAACAGTTGCTGCCCGGGCATAAAGAGGGATTGCCAGCAAATGCAACAACAAAACATTGGGGGGAGGGGAATCTCTTGCCAAGTTTCGATAGCAGACCGATATAATCCCTTGTGAACTGTGCGGTGGGGGGAGGGGGAGGGGCGGAGGGGGCTCCCTGTTTCTGTTACTGTACCAATCCTCTTTGCAAAATTCATTTCATTCTTAACATTAAGAACAATGTTTACAAACATCCAGGAGACAATGTACTGTACTCCAATTACCCAGCAGTCCTATTGTTGGAGTGTGAGTCAGAAACCCCACCATGATCTGATGAACTGTAAAATCACTTTACCTTCAGAAAACACAGAGTAGACCAATGAACACACCGAGTGTTTATGTGCATCCCAAATAGAAATCTTTTCTCTATATAGTGTATAATTGACCCAGGCCCATAGGTCTCTGGCCAAAAGTAGTGCACTATAAAGGGAAAGGGTGCCATTTGGGACACATATCTCATTGCCAATACTTTGTTCAGTAGGATGGTAGTGCCAGGTCTACAGCCCAGGTCTACAGCCCAGGTCTACAGCCCAGGTCTACAGCTCTTAGGATGGGTATTAAGACCTTGGAGGAGGTCAGACAGAGGACCCCCAATAGAATGACAAATACAGTAGGAATTTAATAAGATCTCTATGCCCGACCCACTGTCCTACCAAACGTCAGGATGCATCCTGCATCATGTAATGAGGATATATCCTGAAGATTGAACAGTGCATAAATTGCAGTGACATGCTCAACGACCTGTAGCCTGCTGTAGCCGCGTTGCAAATCCATTTTCTTCCCTAGACTAAGGGATTATTTTCCGTCTCTAGGAAATGTAGGAATGGCCTGAACAGTGGGATTGGGAGCTAACCGCCGAGGCTCCAACAGACCAACACGGAAGATAGTCCACATGTAACCCTGGAATAGAGCTAGCCTCCAATAGACCAACAGGGAAGAAAATCCACATGTAGCTCTGGACCAGAGCTAGCCTCCAATAGACCAAAAGGGAAGAAAGTCCACATGTAGCTCTGGACCAGAGCTGGTCTCAAACATACTGACACGGAAGATAGTCCACATGTAACCCTGGACCAGAGCTAGCCTCCAATAGACCAACAGGGAAGAAAGTCCACATGTAGCTCTGGACCAGCGCTCCCCAATACCAACCAACGGAAGAAAAGTCCACATGTAGCTCTGGACCAACAGCTGAGCCTCCAACAGACTGAAAGCGAAGACAGTCCACATTACCCTGGACCAGAGCAGCTCTCAATAGACCAACAGGGAAGAAAATCCACAGTAGCTCTGGACAAGCTAGCCTCCAAAAAACCAAAAGGGAAGAAACCACATGTAGCTCTGGACCAGAGCTAGTCCCAACATACTGACACGGAAGATAGTCCACATATGAACCCTGGACAGAGCTAGCCTCCAATAGACCAACAGGGAAGAAAGTCCACATGTAGCTCTGGACCAGAGCTAGCCTCCAATAACACCAACAGGGAAGAAAGTCCACATGTAGCTCTGGACCACAGCTAGCCTCCAACAGACTGAAAGGGAAGACAGTCCACATGTAGCCCTGGACCAAAGCTAGTCTCCAACAGACTGACAGGCAGATAGTCCACATGTATCCTGGACCAGAGCTGCTCCAATAGGCCGACAGAGAAGAAAGTCCACATGTAGCCCTGGACCAGAGCTAGCCATAAGGACTTGTCTATATTTATGTTACATCATATACACATCATATCACAGATGAGTAATGTGCTTAGTTATATGTTCATAATCTCAGCACTCAGAACAGTATTTGAATGCAGGCTTGCAAGCTATACGATTGTCAGTCTTTACAAGATACATATATACATAAAAGCAGACAGTCAATGGTTTACACTGTTAAGTCAGAGCCCTTATGGTAAATCCAGGATTTGGTCAAACATGACAGAGATATTACAACCTTGGCAGGTAGGTTCAAAGGCCATGATCTCTCTGAGAAGAAAGCTACACAGTATTCCTCAGGAAAGGCTTTAGGGAAGCACTCAGAACAGAAACATGTTTAGAAATGAACATAAAGCACCAGGGATGAAGGAGGTTACTTCAAAGACAGCAAGTCTCAACGGGAGAGAAAGCTGTAATCCTTACTGGCAGGGGTGTTAATGTCAGTGGTGATTTTCTTCACATGTCGTGCCATGTTGAGCTCTCCTGGATCAGCAGAATACAGAGTGAAACTAGTTCCATGCATCCAGATTCCAGAGATACTCACATCCCCTGAATGGTCATGCCAGTCAAGTCAGGACAGCTAATTGCTCTCTCTTTGGTTAGGAGGAGAGACTTACATCACCATAGTATGTAATTCAATATCGCTGAGCTATCAATGCACATATTAACATTGGATCTGAAAACAAACTACCTATGTTCTGATCTCTCTCACAATCACTATCAGCATCACTATCAGCATCACGATCACTATCAATATGACTATCACTTTCACTATGACGATCAGTATCTATCACTGTCACTGTCACTATGATGATCAGTATCTATCACTGTGACTGTCACTATGACGATCAGTATCTACAGTGTCTTCAGAAATCTACACACAATCCCCCATAGTGACAAAGTGAAAACAATGTTCTGAAATTTTAGCAAAAATATTTAAAATTAAATACAGAAATATCTAATTTACATAAGTATTCACATGCCTGGGTCAGGACTTTCTAGATGCAACCTTAGCAGCGATTAAAGCTGTGAGTCTTTTTGGGTAAGTCTCTAGATTGTGCCACATTTGCCCATTATTATTTKAAAATTCTTTAAGCTCTGTCAAATTGGTTGTTGATCATTGCTAGACAACCATTTTCRGGTCTTGCCATAGATTTTCAAGTAGATTTAAGTCAAAACTGTAACTCGYCCACTCAGAAACATTCACTGTCTTCTTGGTAAGCAACTCCAGTGTAGATTTGTCCTTGTGTTTTAGGTTATTGTCCTGCTGAAAGGTGAATTCATCTCCCAGTGTCTGGTGGAAAGCAGACTGAACCAGGTTTTCCTGTAGGTTTTTGCCTGTGCTTAGCTCCATTCCATTTATTTTTATCCTAAAAAACTCCCTAGTCCTTGTCGATCACAAGCATACCCATAACATGATGCAGTTTCCAAATATTTTTATTCTCTACAGACATCCTTCTTTTCACTCTGTCAGTTAGATTAGTATTGTGGAGTAACTACAATGTTGTTGATCCATCCTCAGTTTTCTCCTATTACAGCCATTAAACTCTGTAATTGTTTTAAAGTCATTTTTGGCCTCAAAGTGAAATCCCTGAGCGGTTTCCTTCCTCTCCGGCAGCTGAGTTAGGAAGGACACCTATAGCTTTGTAGTGACTGGGTGTATTGATACTAATGAATGACTTCACCATGCTCAAAGGGATATTCAATGTCTGTTTTTTAGGCACCTAGCAATAGGTGCTCTTCTTTGCGAGGCATTGGAAAACCCTGGTCTTTGTGGTTGAATCTGAGTTTGAAATTCATTGCTTGACAGATAATTGTATGTATGTGGTACAGAGATGAGGTAGTCATTTAAAATCATGTTAAACACTATTATTGCACACAGAGTGAATCCATGCAACTTATTATGTTACTGGTTAAGCTAGTTTGTACTGCTGAACTTATTTCGGCTTGCCATAACAAAGGGGTTGAATACTTATTGACTCAAGACATTTCAGCTTTCATTTTTAATAAAAAAAAATAATAATTAAAACATAATTCAACTTTGACATTCTGTGTAGGCCAGGGACACAACATCTCAGTTTAATCAATTTTAAATTCAGTCTGTAACGCAACAAAACGTGGACAAAGTCAAGGGGTGTGAATATTTTCCTAAGGCACTGTGTCAGTGGTGAATGATGGTCTTTAATGACAGTATATATATATATTTTTTTTAACTTTATTTAACTTGGCAAGTCAGTTAAGAACAAATTCTTATTTACAATGACAGCCTACCGGGGAACAGTGGGTTAACTGCCTTGTTCAGGGGCAGAATGACAGATGTTTACCTCAGGGATTCAATCCAACAACCTTTCGGTTACTGGCCCAACGGTCAAACCACTAGGCCACCTGCCGCCCCAAAAGTATTAACCAATGACTGGGGTATTAATTGAACTCCACCATACAGAGACCCACGCATGCTCTCATCCAATCAGTGACCCTCCCTGCCCCTGACCAATCAGTGATGTGGGTTTAAGAGACTAAACAGCTGTGTGATGGCTAGCCCACCGCTAAACCCCCACCCCCTGTCTACAGCCCTATTAACTAACAGGACATGGGAGTTTATATGCATTTACATTGAGCTCTGTGTATGAGATTGTGTATGCATTTTGTCTTTATCACGTGAGCGTGTGTGTGTGGGGGGGGTGGGGGGATTATTTCCATTTGTTGACTGTTTGGTGTGATTTTTGCAGGGAAAGTGATATAATCCCATATCCCCGACCCTTCTTCCAGAGAGAACAAGGGAGGGGGTCATGAAACTTTCAACTTGACACTCTACAACACTGCACTGATATGTATAGGTTAACAAGTCCATATAGAAACATAAAATCAAAGTTTATTGGTCGCGTACACTTATTTGCAGATGTTATCGCAAGGATCAATACAGGATTAAGATTGAATCCTACTACACTTGCTCTGACGCTCGTCGGATGTGGCAGGGCTTGAAAACTATTACGAACTAGAAAGGGAAACCCAGACGTGAGCTGCCCAGTGACGTGAGCCTACCAGACGAGCTAAATGCCTTTTATGCTCGACTGTGTGATCACGCTCTCCGTAGCCGATGTGAGCAAGACCTTTAACAGGTCAACATTCACAAAGCCGCGGGGCCAGATGGATTACCAGGACGTGTACTCAAAGCATGCGCGGGCCAACTGGCAAGTGTCTTCACTGACATTTTCAACCTCTCCCTGACTGAGTCTGTAATACCTACATGTTTCAAGCAGACCACCATGGTCCCTGTGCCCAAAGAAGCGAAGGTAACCTGTCTAAATGATTACCGCCCATAGCACTCACGCCGGTAGCCAAGAAGTGCTTTGAAAGGCTTGTCATGGCTCACATCAACAGCATCCTCCGGGATACCCTAGACCCACTCCAATTCGCATACCGCCCCAACAGATACAAAGATGCTGCAATCTCTATCGCACTCCACACTGCCCTTTCCCACCTGGACAAAAGGAACACCTATGTGAGAATGCTGCTCATTGACTACAACTCAGCGTTCAACACCATAGAGCCCATGAGGTTCATCACTAAGCTAAGGACCCTGGGACTTAAACACCGCCCTCTGCAACTGGATCCTGGACGTCTTGACGGGCTGCTCCCAGGCGGTAAGGGTAGGCAACAACACGTCTGCCACGCTGATCCTCAACACTGGGGCCGCTCAGGGGTGTGTACTTAGTCCCCTCCTGTACTCCCTGTTCACCCACGACTGCGTGGCCAAACATGACTCCAACACCATCATTAAGTTTGCTGACGACACAACAGTGGTAGGCCTGATCACCAACAATGATGAGACAGTCTATAGGGAGAAGGTCAGAGAACTGGCAGCGTGGTGCCAGGACAACAACTTCTCCATCAATGTGAGCAAGACCAAGGAGCTGATCGTGGACTACAGGAAAAGGCAGGCCGAACAGGCCCCCATTAACATCAACGGGGCTGTAGTGGAGCAGGTCGAGAGTTTCAAGTTCCTTAGTGTCCACATCACCAACGATCTATCATGGTCCCATCACACCAAGACAGATGTGAAGAGGGCACGACAAAACCTTTACCCCCTCAGGAGAATGAAAAGATTTAGCATGGGTCCCCAGATCCTCAAAAAGTTCTACAGCTGCACCATCGAGTGCATCCTGACTGGTTGCATCACCGCCTGGTATGGCAACTGCTCAGAATCTGATTGTAAGGCGCTACAGAGGGTAGTGCAAACGGCCCAGTACATCACTGGAGCCAAGCTTCCTGCAATCCAGGACCTATATAATTGGCGGTGTCAGAGGAAAAACCATAAAATTGTCAGAGACTCCAGCCACCCTAGTCATAGACTGTTTTCTCTGCTACTTCACGGCAAGCGATACTGGAGCTCCAAGTCTAGGACCAAAAGGCTCCTTAACAGCTTCTACCCCCAAGCCATAAGACTGCTGAACAATTAATCAAATGGCCACCGGACCATTACATTGACCCCCCCCCCCCACACCTCCATTTGTTTTGTACACTGATGCTACTCGCTGTTTATTATCGATGCATAGTCAGTTCACCCCTACCTACATGTACAAATTACCTCGACTAACCTGTACCCCCGCACACTGACTTGGCACCGGTACCCCCTGTACATAGCCTCGTTATTGTTATCTTATTGTGTTACTTTTTATTCTTTTTTACTTTAGTCTATTTGGGAAATATTTTCTTAACTCTTCTTGAACTGCATTGTTGGTTAAGGGCTAGTAAGTAAGCATTTCACGGTAAGGTCTACACTTATTGTATTCGGCGCATGTGACAAATAAAGTTTGCTTGTGTTTCTAGCTCCAACAGTGCAGTAATACCAAGCAATAAAAAATGAACAAATACACACATACACTGAATAGTGTGTGCAGCACACACACATGCGCACACAGGCATGCAGGCAGGCATCACACATAATCTCACCTCAGAAATGTTCATTCTAGGTTCAAGGAGTTTACTCATACAGCATATGCACATACACCCACACACACGTGCTAAGGGCATATTCAGACCATATAGAGAAAATGGATGTAGTGGGTTTGTATGTAGTGTATTAACCCTCTGTCTCAGGCTCAACGTTAATCAGATTTGGTCGTCGATCAGTAGAAAAACTCCACTTTAACCTCAGTGACAAACTCTGGAGTCAATAGACCATGACAGAGAGAAAAAATAGGGAGCTTGTGTATTTTTCATTGACTGTTCATCAGTGTGTGTGCATCTGTGTGTGTGTGCATCTGTGTGTGTGTGTGTGCATCTGTGTGTGTGTGTGTGTGTGGTGGCCTCTCCATTCCTCTCTCTCGGACTGTAATCTGAGTGTATTAATCTGTTGTTTGAACTCTTTAAGCACAGACTGTCTATCACATCTGCTCTCTTCACCCTTCTAAAGCTCTGCTATTTATAAATCCTCCCTCATACTCTCTCTTTCCTCTTTCCTTTCGATCTGTCATTGGAATGTAATTCCTCCAGGAGAACCTAGTTTTATTCTTCCCAATCCTCCAGAACAGTATATCCATCCTCTCCTTTTGCCAAAAATATCCTTTGAATATTCTCCTTTTTTTTTCTCCAAATGCAAACTCTGTCTTGGTTCTCTCTTGTTCTCACTCTGACTCTAAACACAACTATTTGAAACGCAACAGCTGGGAAAGCACTTCATTGGAATGTAAATAGTCATATAGTCAGCTAATTCTGAGGTTCCATAGCACTGTTAATATCGAACCATTACCACTGACTACACTCCAGTGAAAAAAACATGATGGTACAGAACATTCCATAAAATGGAATGAAGATGAACGATGTACACACACACCTACACCTATATACACACACCTACACCTATATACACACACCTACATCTATATTTTATTTTATTTTATTTATTTCACCTTTATTTAACCAGGTAGGCAAGTTGAGAACAAGTTCTCATTTACAATTGCGACCTGGCCAAGATAAAGCAAAGCAGTTCGACACATACAACAACACAGAGTTACACATGGAATAAACAAACATACAGTCAATAATACAGTAGAAAAATAAGTCTATATACAACATATACAATATACACACATCACCACAGACAAAGTGGTAGCAGTACCAGGATATAAAGACAGTCAATGTGCAGCACATTCTGACTGAGAGAAACAGAGCGAAAGTGACATGAGCACATGGACTCCAAATTCAMAYCKATTCAGTMAATGAAAAATAGCACTGACAATGGTAGTACAACTACATTTCTGGTCAATCRTATGCACATGGGTGGGGGAYGATTTGAGACGAACATGAAAGAAGTGTCCAGAACATCACTCAGAAGATGAGATCAGAGGGAGGATAGGTTAAGGGATAGAAGGAARGAAGAGAAGGGAGGTAAAGTCAGTCCTACCTGCTGTGTGTCGTCTCCCATCCAACCAGAGCAAGGCATCGGGAGAGACACAATGAAGGGAGGAAAGGATGGAGCGGTAGAGAGAGAGAAAGAATAGGCAAAATCCCAGTCCTTGCGTCATCTGAGAAAATTGGCAGATTAATAAAACAGCTTGGATCTCTGAGTCCCCTCGCTTGCTCCTTACTCTCTCTCCCTCACTCTCTCTATTTCTAGTTCTCTTTATGCTTCTTTTCTACTCCCTCMCTGAATTCCTAAATTGAGTTGTTCCTCAAGGTCAGCGTCTAGTGATAGACTACGAGCTCCTGATCAGCTGTATTACAGCCACTAGCTTTCCCTTGTTTTGGTTCTTTTAAGTGCTCATTTGGAAAGAARTTTGGGCTGATAAAACARAAATAAATGTTTATTGTCACTATAKTCATTACCATAGAGAGTGAGAGCAGGCTGTGGAGGGAGGGAGGGAGACAAAGTSAGAGAGAGATRTAGAGAGAGAAATGYGCTAGCAGTAAGAGACAGTTGAAAGAGAGTGGGAGTGAGGTTTCGTCCCAATATTCTCTCCTTCCACCTGAAYTGTGCACTTGATCACTACTCCCGACAAATTTAAAAGCAATGTATTGGAGTAGGCACGCTAGAGGGAGTTTCCATATACCAGTCATTTCCTTATAAATCCATGAAGGGACGTGAACAAGTGCACACTTCTGGAGGAAGGAGAGATTATTAAYATGCAGAGTTACCTCATACTCATTAGTCATGTCAATCAATGGCTAACGCTTGACGTCTGATGCATCCAGGTGTACCTCCACCCTTCCACTTGGGGGCGATAAAGGGCAGGGAAACATTGATTCWACCTTCGCTAGTAGGTACGTAGAGGTTAAAATTAACCACAAATCAGGATCAGTTACCCCATACTCCAATCATGAATAAAAGTGAGGTTTGCATTTGAGCATCAGATGTACAATAATATCTATAATAACGCTGAAATTAATTATACAGCAATAGTTATGTAATTGCATACTAGCATTTTATTACAGAAATGGAATAAGGAACAGTCCTTATTGTGTTATTTAAAAAAACACTCAAAGTCATTACTATGCAATTAAAGTGAAATAGCCATGATGTCAGTAGTGTTACTGAACAGACCAAGCACTATGTCAACCAAGCACTATGTCAACCAAGCACTATGTCAACCAAGCACTATGTCATCCAAGCACTATGTCAACCAAGCACTATGTCAACCAAGCACTATGTCAGCGTTATTAAAGCAGCGTGTGCTACATTCTGTCTTGTGTGAGGTAAAAACAAGTCCGTGACAATGACAGTGTAACAAGGTACAAGGGATAAGGATAATGCCAGGGTGATGTAAGTAAGCGCATCACAGAAAACCCTGACCTCTGCTCTGTATGCATACACACGTACATGCAATGTCACATGGCTGACACACCTTCTGACACAGGGACACACAAATCCTCTGCCACATGCAAAGATACACACACAAACCTCCTACAACACACACAAACACACGCACACATGAACCGTCTACACAGACACACACGCACACACACACACACACACACACATTCATACATACATACACACATACACACACACACACACCCTGTCCTGTGGGACTGACAGATGGAAAGGGGCAGAGGAACAGAACAGGGACAGAGGCTTGTGGAATTGGGCCTGTCCTTCCTTTGTGCAGTGGGTACGCTGTAAGTCTATCCTCTACTAATTGCCAGAGCGGTTCACATACAAAGTCTGCCTGTGAAACCCTATACTGCCGGGTGTCGTTCAGTGAGTAAAGTTTACAATGTGTAACAATGTTCCTCTGGCAGAAAGAGAGAGGGAGAAAAGACAGATGGATAAGGGGATGGAGAGAAAAGGCCGGAGATGTACGCATAACGGAGAAGTGGAGATGCYTAAGGGAGAGATAGAATCGAGGTACAAACAACATGAAGAGACATCATATTTTGCATTGATACCGTTATGAGTGAGAATCAACTGTCAACTACAGTATATACAGATCTAGGATCTGAATTTGATCACCCTGTTGCAGGAGAACTTGTAGTGTATTTGAGGTTTAAAAAGGCTTCTGAAGTTCGTAATTTCCACTTAGAAATGTCATACTTGATTTTGACTTACGAAAAATATATTAACCCCTACAAAATGTACATTAATAATAATCCACATAATATTTTCCGTTTCCTGTTGCTGCAGGATTATTTTCCTGCTGTGGCAAACTGTCTCAAATTAAGATCCTACATCTGTAGCGTGGGTTGCCAGATAATGTAATGCAGAGCCCTCTCTCCCCTCAGCTCTAGTTTCTCTCCCATTCAAACCTGTTTCTCATTAAGGATTACACTGAAGTTAGTCCTCTGTTCCCATAATTAAGACATTCCTTACATCCAACTCCTCTGATTTTTTAAAATTCCCCTAGCTCTCTCGCTCTCCCACACTTTCTCCCAAAGGTGAATATTACATACAGGATATAGACTTGAGGCTTTCTGTGTGTTCGTGTAGCTGTGTTAAATGTTTTTATGAGTGAGTATGTGTATAAATGTTTTTATGAGTTTGTGTGTGTGTGTGTGTGTGTGTGTGTGTGTGTGTGTGTGTGTGTGTGTGGTGGTGTGTGTGTGTGTGTGTGTGTGTGTGTGTGTGTGTGTTTCAGTGGCGGCTCCTCGGAGGAGAAAAGGGAGGACTCTGTGAATTTCATAAAAATGAAAATAGTGAAACATTAAGAAAGTTATCATTTTTAGATACAACTATACTAAATATATTCACATGTTACCAAATAACTGATTAAAACACACTGTTTTGCATTGAAGGTCTGCGGTAGCCTTCTCACCCCCTTCCATAGACTTACACAGTAATTATGAGGACTTCCAGAGGAAGTCATCCAACCTATCAGAGCTCTTGCAGCATGAACTGACATGTTGTCCATCCAAACAAAGGATCAGAGAAAGATCGCATAAGCTACAGTTAGCTATAGCACTGCAGTGCATAAAATGTGATGAGTAGTTGACTCAAAGAGAGAGAAAGACAATAGTTGAACAGTTTTGAACAAATTCATTTATTCAAAAATTAAGGAGAAAGAGCAGAGAGAAAGAGAGGGAGAGAAGTGTTGTTGTATTTCGTTGTATACATAGAGGAACTATATTAATGTAGCTAGCTGGCTAAGGCTATCCAACACTTCCAATTCAAGGTAAGCCACCGGTGTAACTGCTAAACTGATTGCTGTACACTACTGCATGATTGTACACATGGATTGGATTGATAGTAGCTATGCTGACTATGACATTAGCTAATATGGTGACAACTTTGTATGCTGTGTGCAGTGATTATGGTATGAAGGTTTGACTTGGAGAGGTTTTGTCCACAAGGGAAGAGAAAATGTGAGAGGAGGAGAGCACGTAGATGTGATGATGCTGTTTGTATGGTTGCTATGAAAGTGAACTGTGTGATCAGGGGTGTATTAATTCTGCCAATTCTGTTGCAAAACATTTCTTAAACGGAAACAAACTCAACGGGGGATGGACCTACCTGAATTTGTCCAATAGAAACTCTCGTTTTAGTTGCAAAACGTAACGTTTTGAAAACCGCTTGGACTAATGACTACACCCTAGATCAGCTAAAGTGTGCAAGGCGGTATTGAATGTGTCTGTCACCTTGATTACTCCAATTTGTCTCTTGACCTGTGCACCTATGTTATAAACGTTCATTTGTAGGCTAGGTTGTAGCAAACCTCATGATGGGTATAGGGCAAATTTCAGTATCATGCAGTAGCCTAAACCTATCACTGTTTTACGGAACTGGGTGAATGGAATATGAATGACAGACAGTCATTCAATATGCTGTAATAGAAATAAGGCCATGCTCATTAAAAAAAAGAAATCGTCCTCCCTAATGTTAAACAGCACCGACCACCACTGGTGTGTTAGTGTGTAGGCTATGTCTGGTCTGCTTTGGAACCCCATCACACAGCCTCTCTGACCCTCGCTTTCCTGTGAAATTCAATTTCAGGCTTGAGTGATTCTTCCTCAGATATGTCTGCATTATGGTCGGACGTCTGTGAAGCAGAGCTCACTTACTGCTGGGGGGTGAGGTGAGATGCTCCCTCCCTCCTCCCTCCCTCCCTCCCTCCTCCCTACCTCCACCCAGACAGAGCCAGTCACACATTCATCATGAGATAGTATCCCCCCATCCCCTCAGTGACCCGACCCTTTACCTCCGTGCCACAGAGGCAGGGTAGTAGCGTGGCCGGTGAGGGTGACTGGGGCGTTTCCAGGAGTTGCAGGCTAATTGGGTCAGATTGCGGTGAGTGGAGCATTACGCCTGAAATTGGAAACACATGTGCCCGCTCTTTGTACCCAAGTCTGAAAAAGAGGAGGAACGGGGGATGGTGAGGTTCATGAAGAGAGAGTTTAGATGTAGTAAGAGAGTGAGATGTGAGGAGATAAAGTGAACAAAGTGAGAGAGGCAGAGAGACATGATATGAAGGGAGAGAGACATGGAAAGAGAGAGGCAGAGAGACATGATATGAAGGGAGAGAGACATGGAAAGAGAGCATGATATGAAGGGAGAGAGACATGGAAAGAGAGAGGCAGAGAGACATGATATGAAGGGAGAGAGACATGGAAGAGAGAGAGGCAGAGAGACATGATATGAAGGGAGAGAGACATGGAAAGAGAGAGGCAGAGAGACATGATATGAAGGAGAGAGACATGGAAAGAGAGAGCAGAGAGACATGATATGAAGGGAGAGAGACATGGAAAGAGAGAGGCAGAGAGACATGATATGAAGGGAGAGAGACATGGAAAGAGAGAGGCAGAGAGACATGATATGAAGGGAGAGAGACATGGAAAGAGAGAGGCAGAGAGACATGAAATATAGTGGGC